>NW_007753528.1:0-304 GCF_000696425.1 Galeopterus variegatus
GTTTTTTAGATATCTGCCAAGTCCAATTGGTCTAAGGTGTTGTTTAGATCTTGTGTTTCTGATGATTTTTGCCTAGATGATCTATCTAATGATGACAGTGAGGTGTTCAGGTCCCCTGCTATTATGGTGTTAGTGTCTATTTCTCTCTTTAGATCTAATAGTGTTTGCTTTGTAAATCTGACTGCTCTGACATTAGGTGCACAGGCATTTATGACTGTTATGTCTTCTCGATGGATAGATTCGTTTATCATTATATATTGGCCATCTTTATCTCTTTTAATGGTTTTTGCTTTAAAGTCTACTT
>NW_007753528.1:5875-6104 GCF_000696425.1 Galeopterus variegatus
GGCCCAGAGATCCTTCTCCAGGCCGTATCCTCTCAGCACCTTATTCTGTATCCGGCAGAGAGTGGAGTGATGTGTTATCAATGCACAAAATTTCATCAGGGGACATGCTATGATGACATGAAGTCCTGCAAACTGAAGCATAAACAGTCCTGTGCTACTGAGAACTTGTACACACTTACAAGTAAAGGTAATATGGGGGGTAGAGTGACTTCCTTCCTTGAGGAATAGT
>NW_007753528.1:8245-8851 GCF_000696425.1 Galeopterus variegatus
GTTGTTCTCATTATAGAGATCTTTCACCTCCTCAGTTAAATTGTTTCCTAGGTTTTGTTTTTTTTGTTTGTTTGTTTGGTCTTCTGGCTACATTGTAAACGGGCTTGCTTTCTTGATTTCTTTTTCTGCTAGTTCATTATTGCAGTATTAAAATGCTACTGATTTGTGGGTGTTAATTTTGTATCCTGCAACGTTATTGAAATTATTGATCAGCTCTAAAAGTTTTTTNCTGAGAAAAATTTCATTGGAATTTTGATGGGGATTCCATTAAATCTGTAGATCACTTTGGGCAATATAGACATTTTCACTATGTTAATTGTTCCAATCCAAGAGCATGGGATATCTTTCCATCTTCTCATGTCCTCTTTAATTCTCTCAGCAGTGGTTTGTAGTTCTCTTCATAGAGATTTTTCACATCCTTGGTCAGCTTTATTCCTAAATATTATATTTTCTTGGTGGCTATTATAAATGGGCTAGCTTTCTTGATTTCTTTTTCTGCATGTTCACTGGTAGACTATAGAAATGCTACTGATTTTTGTGTGTTTATTTCACAGCCTGCAACTTTGCTGAAATCATTTATCAACTCTCGGAGTTTTTTATAGAAGC
>NW_007753528.1:10668-11618 GCF_000696425.1 Galeopterus variegatus
CCGTGTGCTGGTGAGAAGAATGACCATTCTGAGGTTGTTGGGTGGAATGTTTTTTAGATATTTGCCAAGTCCAACTGGTCTAAGGTGTTGTTTAGATCTTGTGTTTCTGTTGATTTTGTGCCTAGATGATCCGTCTAATGATGACAGTGAGGTGTTCAGGTCCCCTGCTATTATGGTGTTAGTGTCTATTTCTTTCTTTAGATCTAATAGTGTTTGCTTTGTAAATCTGACTGCTCTGACATTAGGTGCATAGGCATTTAAGACTTTTATGTCTTCTTGATGGATAGATTCGTTTATCATTATATATTGGTCATCTTTATCTCTTTTAATGGTTTTTCCTTTAAAGTCTACTTTATCTGAGATAAGAATAGTTACTCCAGCTCATTTTTCATTTCTACTTGTATGATATATCTTTTTCCATCCTTTCACTCTTAGCCTATGTGTGTCTTTACAGGTCAAGTGAGTCTCTTGGATACAGCATATAGTTGGGTCCATCTTTTTAATCCAGTCACTCAGTCTGTGTCTTTTGAATGGGGAAGTTAGTCCTTTTTCATTCAGAGTTATTATTGAAAGGTACTCATTTACTCCTAGCATTATACTGATTTTTGTTTAGATGTCTTAAGTATATTTTCTTCCTTTCTTTCAAATTTTCTGTTCATCTTCTGCATTTGTTGGTTTCTTGGGGTGTTAAACTATTTTTTTCTCTTTTGTTAGCATTTTTGTTTTGCTGGTAGGTATTGTTCTTTCTTGTGTATTCATGGCTGGGATGGTTGTTTTTGTGGTTTCAAACCCAGTACTTCCTTGAGAAATTCTTGTAGGGCTGGTAGTGTGGTTGTGAACTCCTGAAGTTTTTATTTGTCTGAGAAATGTACTATTTGTCTGAGAAATATACAAGATAGTCTTGCTGGGTAAAGTATTCTTGGCTGGCAATTTTTGTCCTTTAATGTTTT
>NW_007753529.1:0-1065 GCF_000696425.1 Galeopterus variegatus
GTAAAATTAATCATCACATGGTATATATTTTTTTACTTTAATTTTCTTACCAAACAGATAAGTAAATTTTCCTTAAGAATTCAAAGATGTATTAAAAAGCAGTAAATTTTATTTAGTTGTTGGTAGAATTATTAAGTTGCTAAATTAGTGTGCAAATTATATTATTTTCATAATGGCATGTATAGGTTATTGTAGGTTGATAAATAAATACATGAATAGATAGATAAGTAAATAAATAAATGTAACAAGCCAAAAATAATATCCAAAATAAGATTTAAATTAGTAAAAATTAAGCTAGACAGGTTGATATTAAAGTTAATATAAAAAGTAGACATGTAAACTAGCCTGAAAAAATTTTGAAGTGAAGACTATTGTACCAGACATTAAAATTATAATAATATATAATTAAAGCAATATGATACTAGAGCATAAATTAAAGCAATATGATACTAGAGCATAAATAGCAAAACAGACCAGTTGAGAAGCAAAAAAAAACCCCCAAAAACAAACAAAAAAACAAACAAAACAAAACAAAACAAACTTGTGCCAATTAGGTATAAAAAATTAGTATAAGATATAAAAATAATATCTCAAATCACTGCTAAAAGATGGACTCTTTAATACAATTTCTGGGACAAATGCTTAGCCATGTGAAAAAGATTAAATAAGATCCTTATCATGCACTAGAATGCATTCCAGATGATTGAGGGATGTACCTAGGCTTTGTTACCTGTTGCTGCACAACAAATCATACCAAACACATTGGCTTTAAAACAATACCCATGATTGATGTCTTCCTAAAAATGTGTCCATTTCATTTAAATTTGTCTGATTTGTTGGCATGCAGCTGTGCTTAAATTTCTTTATAATCCTTTTTATGTCTATAAGATTGTAATATCTTTACTTTTATTCTTGGCCTTAATAATTTATGTCTTTTGTCTTTTTTTTTTTTTCTTTAAGTCTTACTAGAGATTAGTCACTATTATTGATCTTGTCAAACAACCAACTTTTTTTTTTTTTTTTCCTTTTTTTGTCTTTTTTCGTGTCCGGCAACGGATCGCAACC
>NW_007753529.1:1902-3669 GCF_000696425.1 Galeopterus variegatus
CCCTCGGTGGGAACGCCGCCGCGCTCCCAAGCGGCGCACTGTAGCAGTGCGCCACCGGGCCGGCCCCTCAAACAACCAACTTCTGGCCCCTCAAACAACCAACTTTTGGTTTCATTAGTTTTCTCTTTATTTTTTACTGTACTCTGATTTTCTTCATTCTTACTTTGGGTATAGTTTTCTCTTCTTTTTGTAGTTTCTTAAGATGGGAGTTTAGGTCATTAGTTTGATTTTTTTTTAACATAAGGGTTTATAGCTATAAATATCCTCTAAACACTGCTTTAGATGCATTTTATAAATTTTGGTATGTCGTACTTTTATTTTCATTCAGATCAAACTGCTTTTTAATTTCCTTTGTGATTTCTTTTTATAACCCCCTGGTTGTTTAAGAGTTTGTTTAATTTTCACATATTTGTGAATATCCTTTTTCTTTCTGTTTTTGATTACTAACTTAATTCCATGTGGGCAGAGAACATTGTTGAATTTTTTTTTCTCCCTTAATTTCTGTCAGTACTTGCTTCACATATTTTGGTGTGCTGTTAATAAATACACACATGTTTATGTTCATTATATCTTCCTAATAGACTGACTTTTTATTAATGTAAGGATGTAGCCCTCTTTATCTGTAGTAACATTTTTGTTTGGAATTATGTTTTGTCTTATAGCCTCACAAGTTCTCTTACAGTTGCTGTTGTATGGTATATATATTTTTTCATCTCTTTACTGTAATAAAAGCTATTTGCATATTCAGATCTTAACAATAGACAACTTATAGTTGGGACATTGTTTCTTCTTTAGTCTGACACCTCATGCCTTTTCATTGGAGTGTTTAATGCACTGGCATTTAATATTATTGTTGATATGGTTGGATTTAAATCTGCTGTTCTGTTATTTTTTTCTGTGTGTCTCATGTCTTTTTTTTTCTGTTCCTCTTTTACTGATGTTTTGGTGTTTAAGAAATATTTTCTCATATACTATTTTTGAGTACATTGTTTTATTGAAATTAATAATATACTTTGAGTTATTTTCTTAGTGGCTGCTCTGATGATTACAATATACATTTTAATTTATCAGTATCTACTTAAAGTTAATACTAATTTTAATTCCAGTAATATATAGACATTTTCTTCAATATAGCTCTATTCCTCTCTCGTTTGTGTTATTATTGTCACATATGACTAATATGTTATTAGACAAACAACACAGAAACTTTCTGGCCTCCATAATTTCTGATGAGATTTCAAAGTTTAATCTTATTTTGTTTCCATTGTACATGATGAGCTCTTTTTCTCTTGCTGCTTTCAGATTTATTCTTTGTCATTGGCTGACTACAGTCTGACTACAGTGTGTCCAGATGTGGACCTCTTCATTTTTATCAGATAAACTTTGAAATTCATTGAGCTTTGGGGGTATATAGATTAACATTTTTCATCAGATTTGGTAGTACTGGTCCTTATTTCCATGGATATTTCTCTGCCTCTTTCTCTCTTTCCTCTTCTTTTGGAACTCTCATTATGTGCATGTCAGTACACTTCATTTCTCTGTATCAGCTTAAATTAGTGATCAGCCAATCACTGACATTTTGCTTAGTACTGCTCAGTCAATGCAGCTTCCATGCTTTGCCACTATATCTGTGTGTTGATGGAGAATGCATTCATAGTTCAGGAAGTTTACAAATCTGTTGCACATTCAGCCAGAAATTAGCAGTTTTCAAGTACTTATTTGCAAGTACTAAGCAAGTGCTGCCTTATACTTGCGTGCACTCTTCTG
>NW_007753529.1:8078-8472 GCF_000696425.1 Galeopterus variegatus
CCTTTCCAAAAGGGAGAGAGAATTCCCCACCCTTTGTCTATTTGTGCCTCCATTGTAGGGAGGGATCTAGGAGAGGTCCCACATATAGCAGAGGGAAAGCCTTTGTTTATGTCTGAATGCCCTCTAGTGCCCCCAAAAGAGAAGCAAACACTTCTTTTCAGACCTAGGCAACATTTACTTGACTCTCAAGGAGAGAAACATCTTTTTCTGTTGTTTACTCTGGGAGATCAGTTGCCCATTCTGCCATGGAATTTCCCTCCCCATGCATGAGTTCCATACATTCCCAGGGTTGAAACCCCCACTCAACCACTTAGAAGGGAACCCAGATTGGTGCCATACCCTAGTACACCTTTCTGTCACTGTCCAACTTTCTCCCTCCACCTCTATTCTCCCA
>NW_007753530.1:0-2401 GCF_000696425.1 Galeopterus variegatus
AAAAAAAAATCACATTTCCTCAACAGTGCTGTGTTATCTTATATGAATCTGAGAGTTTACAAGGAGAATTTTACAGGACAGTATTAATGAAGACAAAATCTGTTTTAATAGAAAATGAAATTTGAAAAATTATCATATCCATTTATAGTGGGCATGTAAATTCTGCACCTTAATCTGATGCTACAGGAAACTGAAACAAAATAAATACTGGTTAAACAAAATCCTAGAAGGGCTAACCAAAGACTAGACTTATTTTTTATCTCTGAAATTTAGGGATTATTACTACTTTACCAGAAAACCAGAGTAACTATCTGTGTGGTATAACAAGTTTTAGGAAGTGCTACATGTATTAAAAAGTAAGAAATTACAACACACTGAAACAAGGAAAAGAGCTTTAAAAATGGGAAATGGATCTTTTCAGTCTTTCATGAATAATAATAAAACATTTTTTTCAGTGAAACAAATGCACACCTTCACTCATCCTGTGGAGTGATGTCTTATTTTCCTTCTTTGGTGCAGCTGTGATAGAAAGGTGACATGGAAAACTTAGTCTAGATTTTAACTCACCACCTAATTTTATCTCCTAACTGAAACTGCCATGATGACAATGATTATTAATAGTGAATGCTCAAGCAGTGCCAAAGATGCGCTGGGTGCTGATTGGTAGCTGCACATGTAAGAATAGGACCTGGCACGTGAAAGGAGGATTTAAGATTGTTTCCCCATGATTCACCCACTGCTATGGGAGCTATCCACAAAGACACCAAGGCAAACTGAGATCAGCATGAATTTAGCTTGGGTGCCACTTGGAATTTATGAGTTAATGTTATGAAGTCCATCCACAAAGGTTACTCTATTCTCTTTCATCTCATAAAAGAAACAGGCATAAAAGGGAAGAACTGAGACAACCTCTCCAGGAGGCTAGCAAAGTGATTTTCTTTAAAATAATGTTTGAAATCATGATGAGTAGGTGCTTGCTGTGAGTAGAGGAAGAGAGAAGAGAAAGGATGAAACACGGAAAAAAAAACATATCGTGGGGAAATGAACTCTAAACATAGGGGCATAGAGACAAGGGAAGATTGTCAGGTTGTTGCCTCCTGGATCCCAAGGACTCATAGATGAGTTGAAAATAAGAGATGAAAAAAGTGGCTCAGAAGCCGTGAAATCAGGAAGCAGAAGCACTCCCCTCCAGGGGATAACTATTATCCATATTATCCAGTTAGGTAATGAAGAAGTACACTTGACAAGGACACGTCACAAGAACGGAGTAGAAGGAACATAAGGGGTCTATAGTATTAGTGTATGGAGGCGGAGTGGTCATTAATTTCTAGCAATTTTATGTAAAATTTTATGTGCATGTGCAGTTTTCTAAGAAGGGGGTCCACAGCTTTCTCATTCTTCCTCTGCCAGACTGTGAAACTCCATGGGGGCAGGAACTGTGGCTGTCACAAAATCCCAGCTCATAGCACAGTACTGTGCATGGTAGGATTTAATATATGCTGTTGAATAAGTCCATCAGTGAATTAGGTCAGTGCCCCACAATGATTAAGAATCATTGGGTTAGAGGGAGAGTTCTCTGTACAATTAATATATCGAGTGAGAATTTAAAAATAGGTTGAGAAAAGCTTTAATACTTGCCAAAAACAGAGCTGATAAGATTGAAGGTGGAGTTGGAAGCATTTGGAAGTAGTAGGTTATATACACATACATGAATTAAAGATGAGGCTCAGCACAATGAATGGTGCTGGAGTTGGGAGCAAGAGAAACCAAATACCTGGGGAAGCCCGGTGATGCTTTGAGAAGACAAGCCGGAAGCCAGGAGTAAATGACACTTAAAGATGTAGATGACATAGGGAGTTGGAGATTTTTTTCTCCATTACTTACTCAAAATGAGACACAAAACTCAGAAAACAAATTGTAGTAAGTAACTCAAAATGGATTTAGGTTAATGAAAATTAATGATAATCCCTGCGACAGATCCATTAAAATTCACAACCTATATATTTCAATCACTTAAAAAAATGCATCAAATCATGGAAAGTCAAACCAGTAGTTTTGGCTTTTTGCTTTATTTTACTATATGAAAAATTTAAAGAGAAATCTCCATGTTATTAAAGTTTATCTTCACAAGCAAAATAAAATAATTTAAAAGCAAAATAATGAAATTCTTATGATTTCTCCAGAAATCTGTAAGTCTTGGAATTTGTCTTTCTAACCACTCACAATCCTCTCACTTACCTCATTACCCCTATGCACAATGTAATAATACTTCACATGCACACTCAGGAGCGTATGAACCCATCACAGTCACACTATTGCTTGTTAGCACTCACCTCCAAATGCTGGGTGTGTCCACCATCTTTTTCATTTTCTTTGCTATAAACAACAGCAACAACAACAA
>NW_007753530.1:8011-8472 GCF_000696425.1 Galeopterus variegatus
CAAAGAAGCACCACATGTAATAAATCCATGGGGACATTTAAAATGAAAGTAAGATAAATCAAGCAACCAGTGAGGATTAAGGATAATTTCATAGCAGTGTAACTGACAGGGCTGAGGATACTAATAAACACACACAATTCCGAGCAGGTTGTCTTGTTTTTGAAGCACTCTGTGGTTGTTAAGAAATATAACCACATGATTTCTCTTCTATAAAGAATCTCCCTAAATATCAATTTAAAAGGTAGCCATTACCTAGCACTCTTCCCTACTTTTGAAGAAAACATGAAAGAAAAAAATGGTTTTGTCCAGTTCTTAAATGTCATAGCTTCTGCAAAAACCAGTGGCTTTAACTCTGCCTCCCGCTGCTCTACAGATCAGGGGGTACTTTTACTCACCGTGGCATTTTCAGACAGAAACCACTCAGGGATTGCGATGTAGTGATTTGGAACTTTCCTTGGGAC
>NW_007753531.1:0-876 GCF_000696425.1 Galeopterus variegatus
CCCCTTTCCACATCGGGGACAAGGTGTGGGGGGAGGTTGGCCACCCCGCTTTTTGGGGCAGTGGTTTCTAAAATGTCCTAGTTCACCGCACCCATAGCACCACTTTTTGGTGGGAGGTGGAGCATTGTTATTATGGGGGGCCATAGCGGCAAAGGCCTTGGTCACAACATCAGTAAGGGCCTGGGATTGGGCTTGTAGAGCAGTGGAAAGGGTTGGTTTGGTGATGCTGGGTCCCTACTTCTCTAGAGGTGATGACCCACTTTTCAATGGACCAGTCTCTTAACCTGGCACAAGCCAGATTGTGGTCCACTGTCATTCCATCCCAGACAAGCATTTTAATAAATTGATCTCTTAAGGGCCCAGGAGGAAATTTCCTTTGTGTGTTTTCTTCTACTCTCACAATAAATGAGGGGAGGTCCTTGATAGCCTTCTCACATGGCATACCTTGGGACTGCTCCTTATCAAATTCAGCTCACAAACATTCCACCTCAGGCGTGGGTGGTGTCTCACCTAGGCTTGGCTTAAAACATAACTTTAGGGCAGACACTGTAGGGTAAAACCCTAGGGGCGGCTCAATTCCTTGATGAATTTCTCGTTGTTGGGCTAAAACCTGAATATGGTCCCAAGTATCACAAGAGAACAAATCAGCCGAGGGTGCCCAGGGGGCTATGCCCAATACAGCCTCCCACATCTCACTAGCAGCGGAGTCTCTTAAATTTAAACCTCGACTCAGTAGCAAATATTTTAAGGCCTTAAGGGCAGGGTCAACATGTTTGTCATGACTATTCCCCATGTTGGCAAAATCTTATAACTCGAAAGGAAAGAAAAGAAGGGGAAAGAAGGAAAGAAAGCGAAAGTAAAATGAGGGTGCAGCTG
>NW_007753531.1:6139-8471 GCF_000696425.1 Galeopterus variegatus
CTTCCAATTTTCCAAAAGATAGCAAATCAATAGAGGTATTACCTCCCAGTGTCCTCAAATCTGATCCTGAAGATGCCATATATGGGGTGGGGGGTGGATATTAGAGTCTAACTAGGAAACTCTGAGTGGTGACCTTTAGGAGATGAAAGGGAGTTGGGCCCAATTGTGGAGAAAGGAAAGCCTGGAGGCAAAGAGGGACACTAAAAGAGGTGGGGGTAGAATGGAAGGATAGAATCTCTGACTGTGCACTTTTCCACCTCATATCGCCCTGGGTGGATCATCACCCACCCCAACTCAAGGTGGGTATATTAGTCCGTTTCTGTTGCTTATAACAAAATACCTGAAACTGGGTAATTTATAAAGAAATGAAGTTTATTTCTTACAGTTTCGGAGGCTGAGAAGTCCAAAGTCCAAGGAAATTATCTGGTGAGAGTCTTGTTCTTGGTGATGACTCTTCACAGCAGCACAGGGTATCACATGGTGAGAACGAATTGAAGAACAGAGCTAACCTGCTCACTTGCTCTCCTTTTAATGCCATCAGAACAATGCCCATTACTCCATGAATGGATTAATCCATTCACAAGGGCACAGTGCTCACAATCTAATCACCTCTTAAAGACCCCTCCTTTCAAATACCATAATTGGATTTCCCACCCTCTTAACACTGTTACTGTTAAGTTTTCAATACATGAATTTGGGGGGGACTCAATTGACCCATAGCAGTGGGCATGAAAACAGCAGGGCCAGCCCAGCACCTGCCCAAGGAGGCAAAATATCACCAGGGAAGCTGATAACTGTGCATACAGGTTGGCTTGGAACAGTTGTCTGCCCTTTCTTCCACCCAAGGGTCTAGGTGAGTACCACAGAAGATAGTAGCTCTTAGAAAGGGATAGCAAATGCATGGGTACTGGAACCTGAGTGAGAGTTAACTTCTCTTCATGGGAGGGCAGATTGGCACCAGTGGAGTCCAGATTATAACATCAGTGACTTTCCACCCTGAGGCTCATACACTCTCCTCCTTACCCACCACTACACCCCCAAAATCATCAGAAGAGTTACAATCCAAGTCCCAGGCTTTTCATCCTCCCTTTTCAAATATGAATTACGGCTGTGGTTTTCAATACTACCAAAGGAATATGAGATCACAGGGGAAAATATTGTAACATCTGAGGAGTGTAATTTCATAAAAGATTTTTTTTAATTGGATAATTTATACAGAAGAACAGAATTAATGGACCAAAAAAGTGAAGAATTTAAAATTAGTAAAAGAAATACCTCCAAAGATATAGGAAGGATACTAGAAATATGAAGCAATAATAACCTGGGGACACTGGTTATGAAAAATATAGTGATTGAAACTAACTTAGTGAACGGGTTGCTAACAGATTGGATACCATCAAATAACAAAATAACTGAGATAGAAATTACTTGGGGGAACTTGCCCAGAAACTATCTGAAAGCAATAAAGAGATGAGAAATAAAAGTGAAAGGATATTTTCTTAGTTCATTATCTGTTGCTATAACTGAATACTTGAAACTGGGTAATTTATAGAAATTTAAAGAATAAATTTTAGAATAAATTTAAAGGAATTTATTTTTTACAGTTCTGAAGGTTGGAAAGTCCAAGGTCAAGGGGCTGCATCTGTTAAGGGCCATTTTCCTGGTGGGGACTTTCTGTAGAGTCCCAAGGCAGCACAGGGCATCACATGGTTAGAGGTTCATGAGAGAGAGAGAAAAAGAGAGACAGAGACAAACTGGTTTTTATAACAGACCCACTTTCATGATAACTAACCTATTCCCATTAATCCCATTTATCCCATTAATCCATTAATCCATTAACGCATGAATGGATTAATCCACTCATGAGGGCAGAAACTTCATGACCCAATCACCTCTTAAAGGCCCCCACCTCTTAATACAATTACACTGGAGTTAAGTTTCAACACAAGTTTTAGAGGAGACAAACATTCAAACCATAGCAGATATGGAGGGAACCCTGATAACAAAACCTGATAACATTACAAGAAAAAATAACTGCAGACTAATAACCCTCACAAACACATATGAAAACTTCTAAAGAAAATATCGATTAATTGAATCCAGCTATATAGATAGAGATATTATAAAATAAACGAGTATAATAAGGTTACAGTATATAAAATCAATATACAAAAGTCAATTGTATTTCTATAAGCTAGCAATGAAAAATCCAAAATGAAATTAAACAAATAATTCCTTTTAAAATCACATCGAAAAGAATAAAATACTTAGGAATAAATTTAGCAAAAGATATGCAAAAACATGTACTCTTAAAACTACAAAACACTGTTAA
>NW_007753532.1:0-937 GCF_000696425.1 Galeopterus variegatus
CTAAAATATAAGCTCCATGAGCACAAGAAGTCTTGTCTGCTTTCTTTTCTGCTGTACCCCCAGTCCTGAAAATAGTACCTAGCACATGTCCAATGTTCAATAAATGTTTGTGGAGTAAATTGTGGCATAAACCTGATAATTACAAGGGCTTTGGAGGAAAGAACAAAGACAGAGAGGGAATAGAAAGAGAAAAGGGACTAGAAGACATTACAAAGCAACAGGTAGGAGAAGCCTTTGAACAACAGACTCTGATATAGGCCTTTACAGAGTCCTACAGGACCTCACACAACCTTCTGAAGCTGGTATTGTTAATGTCTCCTTTCGTAAACGTGGAAATTGAGACCCAATGAGATTAAATGACCCACAAATGGCTAAGTGAGATATCTAATATGCTCTTCTAATTCCATCCTGCACAAGCTTGGCTCCCTCCAGCTGGGAAATGGAGCAAAGCAAAGGGTACTGCTGGGGGCAGTGGTCCCTGCTCTGTTGGAAAGAGAGGAACAAGCACCTCTGGAAGGAGTGCTGCCAACTTGCTCTCCCCTGCTCTGTGCCATCATCCCAAGTCACTATCAATCCTTCATCTTTCAAAAGTTCTTGGTCAATCCTGCTTGGTGTCCATTCACTCTCTCTTTGTCAAACGGTCCTGAGGTGAGAAAAGCACTGAAAGCAGACTTAGGGCCCTCGGTTATTGTGCCCACACTGCTCTAAACTAATTGTGTGACTTTGGGTGAATCACTTATCCTCTCCACATTTATTTATTTATTCATCTGCCTGCTGAGAATGTGATGTGAAGGCATAAGAGTAAAGTGGCTTAAATATCATAACAGACAAGAAAATGAGTTTCATTGAGCACCGCATTAGCCAACATAGAGAAACTATGTAGTGCTTTTATCCAGTGCATGGATGAGAAGCCTGGACATCCAACAGATTCCCTCAT
>NW_007753532.1:2547-2925 GCF_000696425.1 Galeopterus variegatus
AAGGATAATAAATACACATTAAGTATTTTTGGTGAGATTGGCATACTTGAACTGCCAAGAGTCAACAAGAAACAAAGAAGAAAGGTGGAGGCTATTAGTATCAGCCACGTGGTGGGAACAGTTGTGGTCCCCAGCAGCATACTCCACAGAGGACACCAGCATCTTTTGCCACTAAGGTAACCAGCTGCCATTCCCACCAGGGAACCCCAGAGAGGGGTACATGGCTTCACACCTCTCCCCTAACAAGAACAAGATGCTGTTGAGCCACTTCAGGAAAGGAGCCACCACCTCTCTCAACCACATGCATACCCTGACCTCTGAGCCACAGCTACTCCTCAAGTGCCCACACTCCAGACCCAGCCTCTGTGGCTGCACTGC
>NW_007753532.1:4993-5739 GCF_000696425.1 Galeopterus variegatus
AAAAAAAAAATTCAGGCCAATATTCTTGAGGAACATAGATATGAAAATCCTCAATGAAATTTCTAGCAAATAAAATTCAGTAGCCCATTAAAAGGATCATTCACCATGATCAAGTGGGATTTATTTCTGAGATATAAGGATGAGTTCAATATAGGCAAATCAATAAGTGTCAAATACCTCATTAACGTAATGAAGAACAAAAACCATATGATCATCTCAACAGATGCAGAAAAAGCATTTGACAAAATTCTGTATCCTCTTATGATAAAAACTATCAACAATTTAGGTATAGAAAGAATGTACCTTAAAACAATAAAGGCCATACATGACAAGCCCACATCTAATAATAAATTCAATGGTGAAAAATCGAGAGCTTTTGCTCTAGCTCAAGAAAAAGATGAGGGTGCCCACTCTTGGTACTTCTGTTCAACATCATACTGAAACTGCTAGCCAAAGCAATTAGGCAATAGAAAGAACTAAAAACCATCCAAATTAGAAAGGNAGACACTGTAACTCTGCAAACATCTATGCTCCTATTCTCTGCTCCATGGCTGCTTCATAAGCACCCATGTCTTGTATACTGTTATCAATGTGGCAGCAGAAATGCCTGCACCCCAGACACCAGTGCCACTACCACCACAAATCCCAGAGCCGCAGTCCTCCATGCATGCCCATGCTTTAGGCCTCAGCTTCCTGGCTGCTTCACAGATGCCACTCCTCAGACATCTGTGCCACCACAACCAAGA
>NW_007753532.1:7875-8470 GCF_000696425.1 Galeopterus variegatus
AAACTGCTAGCCAAAGCAATTAGGCAATAGAAAGAACTAAAAACCATCCAAATTAGAAAGGGAGAAGTTAAATTTTCTCTTTTTACAGGTGACATGATCTTATATATAGAGACTCTAAAGACTCAACCAAAAAGTTGTTAGAACTAACAAATTCAGTAAAGTTGCAAGATACAAAATAAGCATGCAAATATCAGTAGCATTTCTATGCAGTAACAAACTATCTGAAAAAAAAATTAAGTAAACAATCCCCTTTACAATAGCTAAAAAAAAAAACCAAAATAATTAGGAATAAATTTAACCTAGAAGTTGAAAGATCCATACACTGAAAACTACAAAACATTGATGAAAGAAATTGAAAAGACACAAGTAAATGGAAAGACATCCCATCTTCATGGATTGGAAGAATTAATACTGTTAAAAGGTCAGTACTACCCAAAGAGATCTACAGTTTAATGCAATCCCCATCAAAATTCCAATGACATTTTTTACAATTAAAAAAATCCTAAAATTTATATGGAGCCATTAAGGACCCCCAAAAGCCAAGACAATCATAAACAAGCCAATAATCATCACACTATCTGATTTCAAAATATAC
>NW_007753533.1:0-580 GCF_000696425.1 Galeopterus variegatus
CAGAAATCTCTGAAGAATTAATAAGCCTCAAGAGTGGCCTGAGCAGATGGGTGTGTGTGTCGTGTGTGTATCTATGTGTTTATTGCACGTGACTGTGTGAGCATGTGTGTATGTATGTGCTGCATGTACATGCATGTACGCATGTGCACGTGTAGGTATGTATGTGTGGCGTGTGACAATAAAATTACACAATGAAGGCTGAACACAGGGAGATGGAAAGATATTAGACAAATATTGAAGGAAAGAAACCTAGGTGAAGAGTGACCAGTCAGAGGAGAATTCAACACAACCAGCTGATTATTGAAACATTTAATCTGGCTGTATCAAACTCTGAAGACACTCACTAAATGTATCCAGCCTGCTCTGTTGTAATTTCGCCATCGTCCCTTTGCACAGATGGGCCACCCAGTGTGCTGCTCACGTGATGTGCACGTGGCCCAGTGTCACTGCCCAAAGTACCATGGGGGGTGCAGGGGATGGGCTCCTCCTTCGGGATGCACCACAGCCTCTGGGCCCACGAAGCCACCATCCCTTTTCTCTCTTCTTCTGACGCAATCTCAGGAGGAAAACTGATCTGAGG
>NW_007753533.1:2405-2775 GCF_000696425.1 Galeopterus variegatus
CAGGTATCCTCTGGGGTCTTGGCACGTGTCCCTCGTGAATAAGGGAGACTAATGTGTGCTATTCATATAAAATAATAATAAACATAATGAACCTAATAATAAAAATTAGGTACGTAAGAATACAATACATATGAGCCACAAGGAAATAAATCAAATTGTTAAAAGTGACTATTCTTGAGGCAGGGATTAAGGAGACTGACTTTATGTTTTTCAGACCGTCTCATCCTTTGCTATAATATGTACTTTTGTGAGTGTGTGCGTGGTGAGTATGCACAGACGTGCCAGCGTGCACCAGTGTGTGATTTTGCAGGGAGTGAGCGAGCACACACGCGTGCACGTGCAGTGGCCTTTGGAAGCTGCTTACCTGGAG
>NW_007753533.1:8121-8470 GCF_000696425.1 Galeopterus variegatus
ACGCCACAGAGAGGCAGGAAAGTGCTTCCTTGAAGTGCAAAGGAGAACATTCTTGACTTAATGAAAGAAACTGTGTACTGAGGTTGCTAAGATCTACAGTAAGAATGAATCTTCTATCAGAGAAATTGTAGGAAGGAGAAAGAAATTTGGCTGGTTTTGCTCTCGCACCTCAAACTGCAAAAGCCAAGGCCACAGTGCGTGATAAGCACACAGTTAAGACGAAAAACATTAAATTTGTGGGTGGAAGACATGAACGGAAACGTGTGGGCTCGGTACTATCTGTGGTTACAGGTATCCTCTGGGGTCTTGGCACGTGTCCCTCGTGAATAAGGGAGACTAATGTGTGCTA
>NW_007753534.1:0-1723 GCF_000696425.1 Galeopterus variegatus
TAGTGGTCTTGCTGGCCTGGGGGCCACCAAGGCCCTCTTCTCCCCTGCCACCTCCAAACAATTTCATACAAAGGGCACAACTGTGGCTTTTTCCAGGTATTGCTTCATGTGCTCACCAGGTCCAGCCTTGAAGTGGCTGGGCCTTGAAATGGTTGGAGCAGTCCTTCCTTTCTCTCATTGCATCTTCTCCCACCTTCATGAACTTCATAGGTCTCTCCTCCTCTTCTCCTGAGCTCTAGTGGCCCCAGCTTTGCTGTTGTTGCTTTTTAATAGTTTTGAATTGGTTGATTGTGGGAGAGAGTAAAACTGGCTACCATGTATTCCACCATCTTGACCAGAAGTCTAAGAAATGTTAAAGAAGGCTTTCAGGCAGAATAAATACCACATGGAAATATGGTTCAATATGATGAGTAAAATGTGATATCTTAAACGGTTACTATGCAGGTAAATATATGATATTTATCATTTAAATATTTTCAAAAGACATTTGATTGTTTAAACAAGAATAATAGCTATGTAGTGTGGGTTTTATAACATATGTAAAAAGAAAATATATGACAATAATAACATAAAGGGTTGGGGGAAATGGAAGAATATTTTTATAAGGTTCATGTGCTATATGTAAAGTGATAAAATATCTTTTGAAAGTAGACTGGGATGAGCTAAATTTTTTTACTACAAATCTGAATCAGCCAACAAAAGACAAAGACAGTCATTGCTAATAAACCAACGAAGTAGTTAAAGTGAAATCATAAAAAAATCCAATTAATCTAAAAGAAGCCATTAGAAAGCAAAAAGGAACAAAGCATATATGGGACAAATAGAAAACAAAGAGCAAGATGATAGATTTGGACTCAACTATGCCAATAATCACACTAAATGTAAATGGTCTAAGCATACCCAATTAAAGGGAAAAATTGGAAGACTGGATTAAAAAGCAAAACCCAACTATATAATAACCAAATAATGTAAATACAAAAAATAAGCTAAAAGAAAAAGGATGTAAAAAGAAGTACTATGCTAACACCAATTAAAAGAAAGTCAAAGCAACTATAATAATATCAGTGATAGTGGATTTCAGAGCCAAAAAAGATTTTCAGGGATAAAGACAATCATTCCATAATAGTAAATGGCTCCATTAATTAGATGCATATTAATTCAAAAATTTTAGGCACCCTTCAAAATCCATGAAGCAAAAACTTAAAAATGCAAGGAGAAATAGACAAATTCACAATTATAGTAAGATGTTTTCAATATCCCTTTCTCAATAATTGATAAAATAAGTAGTCAGGAACTCTGGAAGAATATAGTAGAATTGAACTATCAATTAACATAACCTGATTAACGTCTATAGAATATTTTATCCAAGAACAACAGACATACATTATTTTCAAGTGCACTCAAAATATTTCCTAAGATAGATCATATTTCTGGACATATAACCAGTCTCTTGATTTTTAAAAATTCAAATCATGCAAAGTATCTTCACTAACCAGAATGAAATTAAATTAGAAATCAATAACAAAAATATCTCTGGAAAACATCAAATATTTGGAAACTAAGCATCTCACTTTTAATAACCCAATAGTCAAAAAAGAAATGAAAAAGGAAATTAGAAAATATTTTGGAGTGAATGAAAATGAAAATATAGTGCATCAAGTCTGTGGAATGTCACCAACAATACTTAAGAGTGTGTTTACAGCACTAAACACCTGTATTACAA
>NW_007753534.1:2444-6781 GCF_000696425.1 Galeopterus variegatus
CCCCAAAACCTGGTACTTTGAGAGTACAAATAAAATAGATACATTTTAGTCCAGACTGATAAAGAAAAAGAAAGTCATAAATTACCAATATTATGGAAGTTACTGTACATTATACAGATTTAAAAGGATAGTAAGGAAATAGTATGAACAACTTTTTGCCGATAAATAGACAATACATAAGATAGACAAATTTTTTAAGACACAGAGCGCAAAAGCCCACTGAAGAAGAAATAGACAAACTGAGTAGCCCTACATATATTTAAAAAATTAAACTTATAAAAATCTTCACATAAAGAAAACTTCAAGCTTCACTGGTAAATTCTAACTAATATTTAAGAAAATAAAACAAAACCATTTTAAACAAACATTTCAAGAAAATAAAGAATAGTGACTACTTTCCAAATTTTCTACAAGGCCAACATTACCTTGACATAAAAACCAGCAAAAGACAATCCAAGGAAAAAAATTACATATGAATATTCCTTGTGAATATATATGTAAAAATTCTAAACAAAATCTTAGCAAATGATATTTAACAATATATAAAAGGGATAATATGACCAAGCAGAATTTATCCCAGGAATTCTAGATTAGTTTAGCATTCAAAAATCAACTAACAAACATTATATTAAGAAACTAACAGAAAAATAATTTGATTATCTTGATACATGCAAAAAAAGCTTTTGTCAAAATCTGACATCCATTCCTTACTGAAAAAAAAATTGAAAACGGGATAATAAAAAGGGCACCTATGAAAAACCTACAGCTAACATGTAATTAATGTTAAATGATTGATGCATGACCCCTGAGATCAAGAGTAAGACAGGAATGTCTAATCTCACCGTTTTTATTCAACAGTTTACTGGAAATGCTATCCAGTGAAATCAGTCTAGAAAAAGAAAGAAAAGGCATCCATCTTGAAAAGGGAAAATTAAAACTGTCTTTATTTGCAGATGACATGATCATCAGTGCAGAAAATCTGACAGAATCTACCAAAAAATCTACTAGTACTAAAAACTGAGTTTAGCAAGTTTGCAGGATACAAGATAGATATACAAATATCAAACAATAAAAAAAGCAGGAATTGAAGTTCTAAAAAATTTAATTTGTATACTAAATCTTCAGAGACAAATTTGACTAGAAATATGAGTCCTATATATTCTAAACTACACAATATTGTTGACAGAACTAAAGCATACCTTGATACAAGGAGATATATTCTTGTTGTTGGGTTAGAAGACATTATTATTAAGAAGTTAATGCTTCCCAAATTGATCTATAAATTCAATGCAATACAAATCAATATCCTAACAGGCATTTTTTTTTTTTTTGGTAGAAATTGGTGAGTTAACTTTAAAATTTATTTGGAAATGCAAAGGACTTAAAATAGCCTAAACAAATGTGTAAAAGATGAACAAGTTGGAGATAAACTTATTCTATTTTAAAATTTATTATAAAGCTACCACAATGAAAGCTGTGTCATATTAGAGTAAAATAGAATAAAATTAATTCAATAAATTAGTTGAATGGTATACAAAGTCCAGAAATAGACTGGCACATATAAGGACTATTAATTTTTTACATAGGGCAGTATTTGTCAACAAATGATGCTGGGACAACTGGATATCCACATGCTGCAAGATGAATGTCAATTCTCACACTATATACAAAATTAACTCAAAATGTATCATACACTTAAATTTAAAACTTAAACTACAAAACTTCTAAAGTAAAACAAAGGAGAAACTCTTCATGATCTTAGATTAGGCAAAGATTTCCTAGATTTATCACCAAAAGTATGAGTCATAAAAGAATAATTTGATAAAATGTAATTTATCAAAATTGAAAAGTTCTGCTCTTCACAAAAGAATGAAAAGACAAGACACAGACTGGAAAAAAAATTCTCAAATTATATATCTGATTAAGAACTTGTATTAAAAGTTTATAAGGAATTGTCAAAACCTAATAATAACAAAACAATCAACCATATTTTTTAAACTGGCCAGAAATTATTATAGACACTTTATCAAAGAATATAAAGGATGGCAAATAATCACATGAAAAGATGCTCAACATGATTAGCACAGGGAAAGGCAAATGAAATCCACAATGAGGCACAACTACATACCTATTACAATGTCTATAATTAAAAAGGCTGACTACACCAAACGTGAGTGAGAATGCTGGAGAAATGGAACTCTCATACAGTCTTAATGGGAATGTAAAATAATGCAAACT
Source organism: Galeopterus variegatus (assembly GCF_000696425.1). Lineage (NCBI taxonomy): Eukaryota > Metazoa > Chordata > Mammalia > Dermoptera > Cynocephalidae > Galeopterus > Galeopterus variegatus. Next base: position 4,683 of record NW_007753534.1, read on the forward strand.
TTTTCTAAAATAGTTTGGCAGGTTTTTTAAAACATTAAGTTCTTAAGCATTTACTTAGAAATTGTAAGATATTTCCATTCAACAACTTGTACATAAGTATTCATGCCAGTTTTATTAGTAATAGACAAAAGCTGGAAACAGCCCAAATGTCCTTCAACTGGTGAATGGATAAACAAGCTCTGGGATACAACTCAGCATCAAAAATGAACGAACTGCTTGTTACTGGCATAAAAACACACTAAACCAATGGACAGAATAGAGAACCTAGAATTCAACCCACATACTTACAGCCAACTAATCTTTGACAAAGGCAACAAGAACATACATTGGGGAAAAGACTGCTTCTTCAATAAGTGGTGCTGGGAAAATTGGACACCCATATGTAGAAAAAAAGCTAGACCCGTACCTCCCAGCACATACCAAAATTAACTAAAAATGGATCAAAGACTTAAATATAACACCTGAAATTATAAAACTCCTAAAAGAAAACATAGGGGAAACACTTCAGGATATAGGACTAGGCAAAGACTTTATGAATATGACCCCAAAAACACAGGCAACAAAAGAAAAATAAACAAATGGGATTATATCAAACTAAAAGGCTTCTGCACAGCAAAAGCAACAATTAACAGAGTGAAAAGAGAACCTACAGAATGGAAGAAAATATTTGCAAACTATGCATCTGACAAGGAATTAATATCCAGAATATACAAAGAACTCAAGTAACTCAATAGTAAGAAAACAAGTAACCCAATTAAAAAATGGGCAAAGAAGCTGAATAGACATTTCTCATAGAAGATATGCAAATGGCCAACAGACATGAAAAAATACTCAACATCACTCAGCATCAGGGAAATGCAAATCAAAACCACATTGAGATTTCTCACCCCAGTAGGACTGGCTATTATCAAAAGGACAGTGAATAACAAATGCTGGTGAGGGTGTGGAGGAAGGGGAACCCTCCTACACTGTTGGTGGGACTGTAAATTAGTGCAGCTCTTATGGAAAACAGTATGGAGTTTCCTCAGACAATTACAGATAGAACTGCCATATAACCCAGCAATCTCATTGCTGGGTGTATACCCAAAGGAATGGAAATCATCATGTCGAAGGAATACCTGCACTCCCATGTTTATCACAGCTCTGTTTACAACAGCTGAGAGTTGGAACCAACCTAAATATCCATTGACAAATGACTGGATAAGGAAAATGTGGTACATATACACAATGGAATACTACTCTGCCATAAAAAATAGAATGAAATTCTGCCATTTGCAGCAACATGAATGAACTCAGAGAAAATTATGTTGAGTGAAATAAGCCAGGCACAGAAAGAGAAATACTGCATGTCCTCAGTCACAGGTGGGAGCTAAAACAAAGAAAGAAAGAGAAGAAGGAAGGAAGGAAGGAAGGAAGGAAGGAAGGAAGGAAGGAAGGAAGGAAGGAAGGAAGGAAGGAAGGAAGGAAGGAAGGAAGGAGGGAGGGAAGGAAAGAAACAGTCACGACGATACATTAATCTTTCTAAAAAAGAAAGAAGAGAGAACAGAACTATGGTTATTAGGGGTGGTGGGAAAGGGGGAAAGGAAGGGGGGTTGGTGAGAAATTAATTAAGGGTCACAAAGATTATGTTTTACAAACATAATTATCCTCATTTGATCAACACATATTGTACACATTTGAAATTCTATTCTGTACCCCATAAATATATATAATCAATTATCTTTCAATAAAAGACTCAAAAAATGAACAAACTGTTGATACATGCTGCAACAGGAATGAATCTTATACTGTGCGATTGTATTTGTATGAAATTCTGGAAAATGGTAAATTAATCTATTGTGACTAGAAGCGGTTGTTGCTTAGGGATGGGTCGGAAGGAGTGGAAGGGGGGAATTACAATGGGGATTAATCATAATGAAACTTTTGGGGGGATAATTGATATGTTCAGTGTCTTGACTGTGTTGGTGATTCACAGGTAAATACACACATATCAAACTAAATAAAAACTTTAAATATGTGCAGCATATTGTATATCAACTATACCTCAATAAAGCTGTTTTTAAAAATCTTAGCAATTATTGGTGGAGGATGAAGGAGAG
>NW_007753534.1:7409-8470 GCF_000696425.1 Galeopterus variegatus
TATACCTCAATAAAGCTGTTTTTAAAAATCTTAGCAATTATTGGTGGAGGATGAAGGAGAGAGAGGTCTAGCGCCGGCCGAGTCTTCCAGGTTTACAGCAACACCTGATGCAGGGAAAACCCTCCAATGAGGACCAGATTTGGGAGAAACTGAAGATGTGAAAATAGCTGGAAGTCAGAAGATAATTTGGGGGGAAATCTGTGACATTTTTCTATTGACATGTGTGTGGGAAATGAGATAAGGGAGGAAAGGGAAGGAGGGTGATACCAATTTTGAAACTTGTTTTGATTTTTGGAACAGATTTGGGGCTACTTAGTAAACTCATTGTCTCCCTATTCCCATTGTATTCTTTCTCTGAATAAAGTCATTAGCTTTGTGAGAGTCACCTAGATTTTTATAGTGAAATAAGCTTCTTTATTGCTGTGTTGAAATTGCAGGTGTATGGTATTATCATAGAAATCATGGAACAAACCGATGTCTTTACTCAATTTTCCATGACTCAATCATAGAAAATATCTTCATTCATTCTAATTTGTCCAAAATATAGGCTCTTTGGAATGCTGAGTAACTCAAGTTCAACTTTCTCTGCTTTTTAGGATCTACCAATCACTGAATAAGCAGTCATATTAATTGTCTGGTCTTCTGTTGCAGTTCATGGAGAATGGCCATCTAGACCAAATTATCCATTGTGATAATTAACCAACTCCTTTGGTTTCAGGTTCTCCAACCATTATTTTTCAGCCATTTCTTCTTAAAATCTTAGAATAGCCATTTCTTCTTAAAATCTTAAAATCTCCTCTATGCTTTTGGCCTTGATTAACTCAATATTGTTCGTTATCTCAGTTTATTTTCCCTTAATATTCTAGCATTTTGTTTTCCCTTAATATTCTAGCATATTGAGTATAAATTTAAGCTATACATTTGCAAACTCAGTCATCTGCATCGAACATAAAAAGTGTTGATGTTGGCATAATATGGCATATGCTTATTGCATATGAACAGTTCGTTTCAGGCTGCTTGTTGACTAATTAATTTCATCATACTATGGTTTTTTTTTTTTT
>NW_007753535.1:0-5105 GCF_000696425.1 Galeopterus variegatus
TTTTTTTTTTTTCTTTCTAGGATCACAGCGCTATGCCATTTTTTGTTTATTCAAAATGGGAGCTAAAGTTTTTGATACTGACATGGTAATTGTGGATAAAACAATAACAGATATATGTTTTGAAAATGTAACCATATTGTAAGTATTTTTTTAATCTTCAGAGAATGAAAATAATCTAAAATTCTACTTTTTTTTTTTTTATTAAAGGAAGGCCTAATTATTGAGTCTTTGGAATTGTGAAGTATTAAGATCTTTCAGTGTTTAAAATGATTTTGAAAGTTACTTTGGCCAAAAGAATCTCATTTCTACAATTTTCTTATGTAAAATAAAAAGGAAATCTAATAAATATTAGCAGTAAGTATTTGACTTATTGGATATGATAAATTTAAAATTTTTAAAAAATATTTATAGTTCCATTAACTAAGCCATGGATCTAATAGAATTTCTATTAACATTATTTGATGTAAAGTGAATTTGGGCATAAAACAGGTTCTTCTAGCTCATATAGGAGGTTTAGTTACAGAAGTAGTAAAATAGTATAACGATTTTATTTATAGGATAGTTCTGAAGTGTGTACCATGGAAAAAGCACTTTGGTAAAATTTTGGGGTGTTCTTTTTCTTATGGTGCACTTCTTTCATGTACTCCTGAACAATTAAAAAAAAAACAAAATAGGTGATCGTCGGGGTTGTTTTTATTGTTCCTGGCTTTTTAAAGGCTCATTTTATTGTGGTCATAATATAGAACCAGAAAGAACTCCTCAGGTAGCCACAGAAATCATTTTTAACTAACAAAAGTTATTCCTGGCCTCTTTCAAAGGGTCTATTGGCCTAAATCTGTGTGGGATTTGTATTTCTTTCAAGCTTTCAAAGACACTGTTTTCATATCTAAATGTTAATTAGATATTAAGATAGAATCGATGTATATGTTTTTTGCCATTTTCACCTATGGAGCTATCCTGTTGAAATTTCAGAGGACTAGTTTTCCACTATCCTAATGTTAAAAGAAACTACAGTAAACCATATTTTGTGGCTTCTGCTCTAGTATCCCATAGTAACTATACAGTGCGGAAAAATAAAACATGTTCTGACTTATTAGCAGTAATGCAGGCTTTCTTACAAGCTGTATTGAACTGAAGGAACTGTTTTAGGGTCCAAAAAATATCCCCAAATGCTTTTATAACTGAAGCTTAAAAATAATTTTTTCTTAGTTATCTGAATACGTTTATTTCCATTATCAACTATTGCTAGTGAATTTTTTTCTGCCAAAATTATCTTGTTAATGGGCTCTTCATATCACTTTGCTATTTTTGCAAAGACAAAAATCAGAGTTTTTCAGGGAAAGAACAATACAAGTTGCTTGGGAAAACAACATATGATTTATAACTTTTTAATAATTCTGTAAATATTTTAAATTCTTCTAAAAATAACTGTTGACAAATGTTCTAAATGTTTAAAAACGTTTTTTTGTTATGATTGTTTTTAATAAGTATTCAATATTTATGAATCTCTGATTTTCCTCTAAACATTGACATTTGTTAGTCATTACCAGGAATACTGTATATTTAAAAGTTGCCAAATAATAAACTATAAAAATATCTGGAAGTTATTCCTTGGATTTATCCAAACTGTAGATTGGCCATTTAAATCTTAAAAAGTCTATGCTGCATTTTTAAAATCTCTGAGGCTGATGGATCTTCCATCTGCAGGCAACATCTGCTACTGATAGATCTCTTTCGCAGTCTTAGTATATATCATTGTTAGTAATATCACCACATTCTTTTATGCTAAAGGTAACTACCTTTCATTGTGTCTGAAAAGGGGTAAAGCCAATCACAGAATTTGCTAAAGTTGCAGAATTTCTGCATATTGGTTTAATAAATATGTACAGAGTAACTTCTACACTGTAGGCACAATGCTAGGTTATGGATACAATAAGATAAAGAATACAAAGATATACCAGCCCTCAAGGAGTTCATGCTTTGAAGTATATGCCTTTGTATCGTTTTTGTGTTTTGTTTTGTTTTGTTTTTTCCCCTATATAACCAAATAGTGAAATGTTTATAGTTATTAGGTACAAAGGTAAAGTGGGGAGGGGGTGCAGTGGCGAGTGGACTATAAGTGAGTCTTATTTAAAGGTTCAACAGATTTTGCTTTGGAGGAATAGTCATTTCAGGAAATTACACATGTAAATACCTTAAAAATAGCAGTATTAAAGGAATGACAAGGAGAAATAGCATTGGCAACAAAATGACCTGGGTATTTTATTTTTCTTTAAGTAATATGCCTGCATATATTAGTTGAATTGAGTTAAGATTGCCCTAGTTTAGAAGCCAGTAGCTCCAAAAGTTGCAGTAACTTTCTCAGGCCATTTAGATACTAAACACAGGGAGATTCTATTTTATTAACATTAATTGACATAAACCTATTTCAAATGCTGATTTTAAATGTTATGAAAACATCAAAGGATGTTATGGTTTTATTTTCTGTGGAGTTAGATTCCTAACTTTATGCAAAATACCCTCGTTTTTAGTAATGAAGCAGGGCCAGACTTTCAGATAAAGGTGGAAGTATATAGTTGCTGTACAGAAGACTCTTCGATAACCAACACACCAAAAAAACTAGCTAAAAAACTTAAGACATCCATAAGTAAGGCTACAGGAAAGAAAATAAATTCAGTGATTCAAGAAGAGGATCATGAGACGTGCTTGTTCTTCAGTTCCTCTATTTCGTAAGTTTTCTAATATTTATGGTGAAATAATATAATTAAACATTTGTGATATTTTCAAGTGTTATGGAGTATATGTTTACATTTTAAATGGGAAAACATCCTGAGGCAGAAACAGAACTTGGTTGTCTAACATTTATCCAGTGGAGGTATCTTTAATACCTTTGTTTGAAGGTAGGAAGTTGGGTGACAGTGTTTTTAGTGATTTGGAATTCCAATATGTACCAGAAAGATGAAATGCTTTTCTTGGAAAGGGACTATGTATATGTCAAAGTACTTACTACATATCAGTCTACTGATTGGATTTCTGTATGTATGTCATGCTTTATTGTTAATAGATTTTTTAAAATATTTTTTCTCTAACAAAACCACATTATCACTAAAAAAGTAAAAAGTAAGTCCGTAATATCATCTGATATTCAAATTACCCCAATTCTGAAAAAGTACTCTTGTGATTTGTTTGTTCAAATCAAAATCCAAACAAGGTCTACAACATTACATTTAAGTGAGTCTTATAAGATTCTTTTAATCTATTACAATTTCCTGTCATCCCCCCCTACCTTTTTATTTTTTTATTTTTGGTCATTATTTATTGAAAAACCAGGTCTTGTAGAATTTCCCATATTTTGAATTTAGCTGGTTTCATCTTTGTGGTCTTTTCCTTGTTCTGGCCCTTCTTTTTCTTATAACCTAGTAGATAGAACCTGATTAGATTTAGGTTATTTTGTAGGGCAATAATACTTTATTATTGGATGTACTTCCTATCTCCCATTAGGAGGCCTTGTCCCACTTTTGCTAATGTTAAAATTGATCAGTGAATTCAGTGTTGCTGGCAAGATCTATCTGTTGTAAAGATCATTATCAATCTTTTATCTAATTTCTTCATGTGTCTAGTAGAGTTGGCTCTTGAGCTTGTCAATAATTTTACTATAATTACAAAAAGTGAATATTTTAGGTATAGATCCTAGAAATATCAATCATCAAAGTATAATTAAATAAATCTTTTCATGTCAGATATATTACGTGTGAAATGTGCCTTGGCACTCTAGCATAATGGCTTTCAATCTATTTTGATTGGAGCTTATGCTAAGAGATACATTCTACACCATGACTGAGAGTGCACAGATACAGAAGCAGATAGATATCATGAAGAAATACACAACCCTTACTGTTTACAATATAGTTATCAGGCATTTCCTTGTCCTAGCTACTTTCAGTTTTATAAAAATGCTATTTGTGAATTATTAAATTGATTTCATGATCCATGAATGGATACCAATCCACCGTCTGAAAAACAGTCATAGAAGATGTAAGTCTCTCCAGTATAAATGTCATTTCAGAGGGGGCAGGAGACCTTTAATTTTCTTCCTTTAGATCTAAGACCATCTTAAAAACTTTTCTACATTGAGACTATGTCAAAGATTTGCTGGAAGCTGCTTTAATTTAACCATAGGTAGTGGAACTATTCTTTTGACGATTAGATAATTCTATTTCGGGGTTGAAAAATAGATTTTAGAACTGAAAGGGACCTTAGAAATAATCACCCAGTTCAGTAATTTTAATTTTTTTTTTGTTTTCTTTGGTTATGAATATTCATGAGACACAGAGCTGGTTGTCCCCCACCATGACCTAGATATGAAGGCCAGTTCCATACTGGCAGCATGCCCATTACCACAAATTGCAGTTGTACCCCATGTTCCCCACCCAGTTATCCCCAACCTACCTCCCCCTCCCCCTTTCCCCCACTCTACTTTGTGTCCTAGGTATGTTCTCACACTCTGCATGTCCAGCACACCACTGTGGTGTTTCTTTCCTTACTTCTTTCTCTCTTAGATCCCACTTATGAGTGAGTACCTGAGGTATTTATCCCTCTGTGCTTTTCTTATTTCACGCAACATAAGTTTCTCCAAGCTCATCCATGTTGTTGCAAATGGGAGAATTCCATTCTATTTTATGGCAGAGTAGTATTCCATGATGGATATATATCACACTTTCTTTATCCAATCATCGATCAATGGACATTTAGGTTGGTTCCATATCTTGGCTATTGTAAGCAGAGCTGCAGTGAACATGGGAGTGCAAGTATCCCATCGACATGATGATTTCCATTCCTCTGGGTATATACCCAGAAGTGGGATTGCTGGATCATATGGAAGATCTATCTGTAGTTGTTTGAGAAACCACCATACTGTTGTCCATAGTGGTCGCACTAATTTACAGTCCCACCAACAGTGCAAGAGCGTTCCCTTCTCTCCACACCCTCACCAGCATTTGTTATTCACCGTCTTTGATAATCGCCATTGTAACTGAGGTGAGGTGGTATCTTGATGTGGTTTTAATTTGCATTTCCCTGATGACTAGTGATGTTGAGCATTTTTT
>NW_007753535.1:8011-8469 GCF_000696425.1 Galeopterus variegatus
GAAACTTGCATGATCTTTGCTTGTTTTATACCATTAAAGTTTATCAAAAGATATGATAAAACCTTTTATAACATTTAACCAAATTATGTTCTCCCAATACCATCATTCTATTGATGTATGGTGTGAATCCAAAGTATACTTAAGTTAAATTCACAGCACAGGACCTACTCTTACCCGACCACTTCATTAACTGACCACTTCAGTATTATCATAAGTTTGAGGATAGCATTAGTAATCAGAATGCATAAGGGGGTCAATTTTGTTTCTTTAATAGTGTTGTAGTTCAATGTGAAGATTTCTAATAGAGCTTTTAGTTTTAACCAAATGGGCTCATATAAAACAATATGTATCTTCCCTAGTAATATGACATGTGACCAAATATAGCTGTTCTTCCTGACAAGAGTGCATTTTTTTCAGACTACCATTTAAAGTAGTCATTTATTTTTTATAACATTTTT
>NW_007753536.1:0-202 GCF_000696425.1 Galeopterus variegatus
TGGTTTCCTTTGGCTGCCTTAACAAATTACCCCCAACTGAGCAGCTTAGAACAAAAGAAGTGTATTCTCTTGCAGTTCTGGAGGACAGAAGTCTGAAATCAAGATGTAGGCAGGGCTGAGCTCCCTACAAGGCTCCAGGAGAGAATCCTTCCTCGCCTCTTCAGCTTCTGGTGGCTGCTGGCACTCCTTGGCTTGTGGCAGC
>NW_007753536.1:2254-8469 GCF_000696425.1 Galeopterus variegatus
CCCAAGGTCATCCCTCCTTTCTTCTGCCCACTGTGTTCTGCCTTGGAGCCTTCCCTGACCATACCAGTCCCTAAGGGACACCAGGAAAGGAAAGACTTGGCCCCAGGGACCTGAGCACTAGCTCTGTCACTTACCAGCTGCCTCTCAATGTCTCTGGGCCTCACACCAGTCCCTAAGGGACACCAGGAAAGGAAAGACTTTCCTGTCCCAGGGACCTGAGCACTAGCTCTGTCACTTACCAGCTGCCTCTCAATGTCTCTGGGCCTCAGTTTCCCCCTGAAAATGGAAACAATATCATCCTCACAGACTGATCAGGATTAAATGGCACAATGTACATGAAAGAGTCTGCTACCCAGGCAACTCACCAGCAGAGGTTTGCTCTCTGGATATTCGATCTCCCCTTTTCTGAACCCACTTCTATTTATGGCCAGCACTGTGTGTAATTGTTTCATGCTGTTGGCCTTTTCTCCCCAGGCTAAGCTTCTTGAGGAGAGGAAGGATTTGGGATTCTCTGGAATCTCCCCCAGCACCTGGCACAGCCTTGAGTCAGCAAACACTCGATGCCTGGAACAAATGCCATGGTGATGCCTATAGGCTGGTGTTTCAGACCAGAGAAGCAGACCCTGTGTCCCTCCAGCCCCCTCCCTGATCTGCTTCCCACAGGTATGAAGCCTCATGGGAGAGGCAGGGCCTGCCTGGCTCCTGCAGGCCCCGCCGAGTGGGGTGGGGACAGTAATGGACTGAGCAGCCCCAATATCCAGCTCCACAAAGATTCAGGTGAGAGGAACAAACTCCGGAGGCCATTGTTGGGTAATTGCAGGGAACAGCAAATCATAGCAGGCCAAAAACCCTTAGGCCAGACAGGCCAGGCCCATCCCAGTCCAGGAGGACCCCTGTGGTCGGCCAGGCAGGAGATCTCTCTCCATTAGGTCCTGGCAGGGAAGGGCGAGCGGCCTGCTCTGCATCACCCGGGTGGAGCGGCTGAGTGGATGTGACATAATTGAATGAGGGCCTGCATCCTCCACCCAGAGCGGGGGAATTAGCAGGCCCGAGCCTCGCCTCAGGAGACTGTGCTCCACGCTCACCTCCCGCATCACTCCACTCCTGCCTGGGCGGGGGTGGGGTGGGGGTGCCGGGAAAGGCTCTGCTGGGGCTGGGGAGGGAAAGATGGAGCTGAGAGGGCCTGGCCAGGGATGTCCTGGGGGCCAGAGGGGAGGGGGTGATGGTGATGGGCAGGGGCAGGGAGCCACAGGACTGACTGTTGGCCAGACAGATGGTTGAGATGGGGGGTCGGGGGGTGTCGAGGGAGGGGGTGAGATGGAGCTGGGCAGAAAGCAGGAGCTGGGCAAGATGAGCAAGGAGATAACAGAACAGCAGCCAGAGATCAGTGATGAGCTGAGCGACCCAGGAGAAAAGAGCAGCAGATAAAAAGCAGCTTAGTGAGAAAGGCAGGCTGATCAGCAGCTGAAGAATAAGCCGACGGGAAGACAGGAGCATCGTGGAGCATCGTCCGGCTGCAGCCCTCTCCTGTGGGGCACCTTCTGCTCCTCTGCACTCGCCGTGTGATGGGCACTGTTCTGGAAACTCCACATCATCTCATCGAAGCCTCACACGCCCTTACAGAGTTGGTATGATTGCCGTGTTACAGATGGAGAAACTGAGGTTGGAGAGGTTGGTCTGCAACACAGCTAGAAAGCAGAGGAGCCAGCAGATGAACCCAGGTGTAGCCTCACCCCACCCTGGCAGGGCCTGGGTCAGCCACAGGGGAATCCGTTCCAGCCCAGTGGGCTCCCCCGGCTGGGTGGGTACAGAAAACTCCCCGGTAGCTACAGGCATGGATGTGGTCAGGGGACTGTGTCTTTTTACTTCTCCTGGTCTCTGTCCTCTGCCCCTGGGTCCCCTAGCACTGCCCCACACCACCTGCCCAGGCCTCTCTCTCCAGCTCTGAGCCAGCCATTAGTGAGTCTCCACAAACGCATGCACTAGGGTCACTGTAAGGTATGGCCTCTGCCAGGAGGGACTACTTTTAATAGGGGCTCTGGGTATAATAAGAGGCATTTTGGAAGGGCAGAAAGGCCTTCCCTGTAACCTTCAGTAGTCCAGCATGGACAAATTCCCCTACACTTACTCATCAGCCAGCCCTGGCCATGTGACCCCCTCTGTCCAGGTGGGGAGAAAAGATATCTGAATACCGATCACCTGCTTCCCTTGTGCCCAACCCTCAAACTCCCACGGAAGATTCCCAGCCACCGAGACCAGCTTGGAAGGCTCTGCCGGCCAGACCAACTTCTCCCCAGGAGCAGGGGCCTTGCTTCTGGTGGGGCCTCCAAACAACTGCCCCCACTCACAAAGGAGTTCCCCTTTCCTCCTGGCTGCCCGCTGTCAGGGTTCAGGGGCTTCAGACTGGGACAGCTCTCACCCGGGTAGTTGCTGGGCATGCTTAAACAACTGCCCCCACTCACAAAGGAGTTCCCCTTTCCTCCTGGCTGCCCACTGTCAGGGTTCAGGGGCTTCAGACTGGGACAGCTCTCACCCGGGTAGTTGCTGGGCATGCTCTGACCCATCCAGGCCTGCTGCGCTACCCACCGCCTCCCAACCCCATGTGGGAAAGGGAGAGGGGGTGCCCGTCCCAGCTCACAGAAGCTGCACCAAGGAGCCTTGAAGGGAGGCAAGAGCCGTTTGCCTTCACAGGCAGTAGTGTCCTAACAGCAAGGCTGGTGCTCAGCACCCAGGAAGGAGGTGCCGATCCGCCCCGCCCCAGTGCAGCAGCACAGAGAGCAAACCCACTTCTCCACTCTGTTCACGGAAAATGGTCCAGCAAAGCAGGGGAAGAGGCATGAAGGGAGGAGAGAAAGCAGGAAGAGGTGGACACAAACAACTAGAAAAGAGACACTGGTGATGGAACCCACAGCTGGAGGCATCACTGCATTCAAGCCCCTATGTTTAACCTGATGAGGACCCTGAGACCCACAGAGGCAAAGGGATTCACCAAGACCACCTAGCTGGTCCTGACATTGGATGGAGTCCTCCCATAGCTAGCTTATCATCAGATCCTGATGTATGGCTCCAAGAGGAAGTTCACGGCTTAGTCACCAAGGGGCTGGGAGTCCAGCTCTGACCTGGGAGCCAAAAAGCCAGGTTTCTCTCTCCTGCTGAACCAAGCCTCCTGAACCAAGCCTCCTTCAGTCAATGCCCTCCCCACCTCGCTCCCCCCTTCTCTCCACTCCCCCTTCCACAAGCACCCCCCACACATCCTTAGCCAAGCTCTACTCCTTGCTGTGCGGTGACACCTGCAATCTCACATCCTTGATCACCCTGGAATCCCTCTTGCTTCAGTGCCTCTCTCAAATGTCAGCTACTCTGGGAGGCCTTCCTTGAGGCTCCCAGGCTGCAAAAAAGCCCCCCCCCATCCTGTACTGCCATGCCACATTTTTTGTACCTCTCTTATGGAGAGAGGAGAATAACATTAAGATTTGTCGCGGGCCAACCCCATGGCTCACTCGGGAGAGTGCGGTGCTGGGAGTGCAGTGGCGCTGGAGCGCCGAGGCCGCGGGTTCGGATCCTATATAGGGATGGCCGGTGCGCTCACTGGCTGAGCGTGGTGCAACAGTCACACACACACAAAAAAAAGATTTGTCTCTACCTTCAATATGCCCAGTATTGTTATCTCTGCTTTACAAATGAAGAAAAAGATTCAGAGAGGCTAAGTAACTCACACAAGATAACACAGGTAACAAGTGAACGGTGGAGGCAGAAATCAAATCTAGAGCTAACTCAAAAACCCTGTTGTGCTTTGTATTAGAGTTGCTGTAGGTTGCCCATTTGCAATCTCTTAGGCAGTTAGCTCCTTGATGTAGGGGCTAGGCCTTCTCATCTCTGTATGTCTAGCATCTAGCAGAGCCCTTGAATCACAATAGGCACTCCACATAACCATTTAATGGATGGATGGATGGATGGATGGATGGATGGATGGATGGATGGATGGATGGATGGATGGATGGATGGATGGATGGATGGATGGATGGATGGATGGATGGATGGATGGATGGATGGATGGATGGATGGATGGATGGATGGATGGACAGATGGATGGATGAGCAGATGGATGAGCAGATGGATGGATGGATGAGTGGGTGGATGGATGGATGATGGAAGAGTATGACCTCTCCAGCTGAGAGGGCAGAGATGACTTGGAAAGACCATGCCAATCTGTACAGTGGGGTTTAGGTACCACTCCAAGCAACATGATCAACCACCAGAAGGGTCTCATCAGAGTCTTAGGAAAGAGGTGACAGTAAGGGCTGCCTTGGAATCTAGTAGGTAGTAGGCGGAAAGTTGTCCTACCACCAGAGTGGGAAAGGGCAAGAATTCTTACACTGGAAACAGGCTTGAACCAGAACATCCTTAGTTATAATGAGGTCCAACCTCATATCACTCCTACACTCCCATTTTACAGATGAAGAAACTGAGACTCAGGGAGAGTAAATGACATGTGATATCACACAGCTACGTGATTTTAGACCCTGAGTTTCTATAGAAATAAAGTGACTTTATCTAGGGGTATGGTCAGTTAAAGGCATTAAATGATATGCACTGCTGTGTCCTCCTACACACGAGCCTCTGCTTGGAGACCCTCTATGGGAAGACCATGGAAAGATGTGCTGAGAAGGAAGTCCCTGGATGGCAAGGGCTGCAGACCACCAAGCCTCTCCCTACTTGCATCCTCACCCAGCCTGAACAGGGACTCGGCCGTGCAGCTCACTCAGGCAACCACAGGCATCCTGTAGTCTTGGCCTGCTTGCTAAGGACTCTTGATCTATTCCACCTGCCTGCAATTTCACAGGCTACTGCAACCCCGAGCTGAGTCAGCTTCTCCAGGCCACCCTAGTGCCAGTCTCTGGGCAACTCTTCCTTGGAGTGAAGGGACCCTCCCTCAGGTTGTAGTTACACTCTGCCCTTCGCTCCAGGGGGCACAAGCAATATGTGTGAACACACTTGTTTTGCTTCATTAGGGTCCCCATGGTTTGATTACAAATACATCATCCTGCAACAGCTTCACAAAACAGGAATGGAAGGTGAGAACATCATTCTTCCTCCAGATGGGGAAACTGAGGCACTGTACAATTTGCCCAGGCTAACACAGGAAACGGAAGCATAGCAAGAACTCCTGGACCCCTCAGTCCCAGCTGACCCAACCCTGCCTGTCCTCTTGGGTCTCAGCAAACCCCAGAGGTGTAGTTAAGGCAGAATGAAAATCCTCCCCTGAGAGACAGTATTTGTTCTTCCTCCTCTTTTATTCCAGTTCCGCATCCTCCTATTTATTCATTTTCATCCCCAACTGCCTGAGGGCCCCTTAAAAGAACCTCAGATGGAATTCCCCAAAAGCCCTGGAAGAGGGGGAGCCGCTGGGAAGGGTTCCAAAGGTCCCCAAGCTGGAAGGAGAAAGCACAGGGAAAAGCAGCTCAGTGTAAACAGCAAGGCTGGCCATGATCAGGGCCTGGAAATGTCCACAGAAGCCTGCTGAGGGCTAATGAGAGGAGCCACAGGCGGGCCAGCCCCATGGTCCTCCAGCTGCACTAATGGTTCCAGGAAAGGCAGCGGAGAGGCGCAGGACTGAGTTTTAAGCTACTTGGTAATCTTCGATCCCTTCCCCTCCCTCAGTGGTATGAAGCCGCAACAGTATCCTCCTGCCTCCCCCACCCCTCCTCCTGAACCACACCAGACCCAGACCCTGCTGTCCAGATCAAATTCCACGTGGAACAATTCTCTCTTTCTCCCTTTCACTCTGTCCACCCAGCTCCTTCTGACCCCTCCCCCTCTCCCATTCCACTCCTAGAAACCTCAAGTGAGAACACAGTTGAAGCCCACCATATCAACAAGGCCCTGGATATTAAGCGCAGATGGAATGGAATGGAGACTCACTTGCATGGCTGACCCCAGAACTTCACCAGGGGGGCACCTCAAAGACTCAGAGCACAGGGCAGGCCCACAATGGGGCATCTGAAGCCCGATTTCTTTCTTTCTTTTTTTTTTTTTGGCAGCTGGCCAGCACCAGGATCCAAACCCTTGACCTAGGGGCTATAACACCATGCTCTAACCAACTGAGCGAATGAGACCCGATTTCTGACTCTGCTTCTGCTACTACCAAGCTGTGTAACTTTCAGCAAATCCCATCCCTCTCTGAGCCTCGATTTCTTTATCTGTGTCATGAGTGA
>NW_007753537.1:0-1186 GCF_000696425.1 Galeopterus variegatus
CAGTGAGCAAACCTGCCATCCCTATATAGGATCCGAACCCGTGGCCTTGGTGTTATCAGCAACGCACTCTACCTAGTGAGCCACGGGCCGGCCTCTACTGTGTTTTTTGGATTTTTGTTTTTTATATTTATTTTTCTTTTTGTTTTAAGGCTATTAACACTATTTATATTTTAAACTTTGGGTGTAAATGACTGATAAAAATTATTCTTAAAACTATTTTGATCCACAAGCTACAGTAACACATCTATGCAAATGTTTAGAAGAAAGAGAAATACTTATTTTTCCCTTTGTTTCCATAATCTCCAAGGTCTAGTTTATAGTCTATAAGCATTCATTTCTTTTTTTTATTTTAGCTTCTCAATATACATTGTAGTTGATTTATGTGTCCCTTTACCCGTTCTCATTTCCCTCTCCCTCTCTCCCCTCCCCCCATCTGCATCATATCTCTTCACTTAATAAGTTCAAGAAATTGTTGTGATTGTTGTATAAATATTCATTTCTATTCTACACTTTGATGTAAAGATTATATAGAAGCAAGTTGGTTAACAATGTGGTCATAGGATATCATATAAATGTATAGAAGCTGAGATTATTGCATTTGTGTTTAGCATATTATACAATTAAAATGTATTTTATTAAAGCTGAAGCATGTACTTTATTATGTTTAGACATCACTGTGTTATTAAACTTAATTTACTAAGATCCACATTTGAATATAACACCTTGTGAAATGTTCAAAACTTATCCTATTGTATATTTTGCATTTACGTGTTTGTATATGGCCCTATTCAGCCTGCGCTCTATAAATCACAAAAGGGATGAGTTTTATATATTTGTTTTTTGTCTATATGTTGTCAGCTAAAAATTATTAATTGTGTCCTGATTGCTTAAGATATTTTTTCCTTTGAAATTTTTCACACCATGTTGTGATTTCTGTAAATATATGTGATTATTCCTGAAAATACTTGTCTTAGGCAGTTTGGACTGCTATAACAAAGTACCATAGACTGGGTGGCTTCTAAACTCCAGATATTTATTTCTCACAGTTCTGGAGGCTGGAAGTCTGAAATCAGGGTGCCATCATGGTTGGATTCTGGTGAGGACCCCCTTCCATGTTACAAATGCTGTTTTCTTGTATCCTTACATTGAGGAAAGAGGGTGAGAGAACTCTCTGGGGTCCCTTTTA
>NW_007753537.1:4946-5833 GCF_000696425.1 Galeopterus variegatus
AAGGAGTGGGAAAGTACTGTCATGACAGAGAGAGTTAAGGAGATACTCCATGTTTCTTTTCTCCATTTGCTTGTGCACCACCCCCAAGCAATCTGAGGGGGTCAATAGCAGCAACAATAGCAGTGATGGGGAACCCACAAACACCTACAATTCTAAGGAAAGGTAACCTTCCTCTACAATCAGAGTAGCTGTGGTCCTAAGACAGTGTGGTAAATCTTCATTGCTTTTGTTCTCTGCCCACTGCTAAGCCCCTGATGGAAGAGCATTCTGCAGAAAGTGTACAGCAGGGTGGGTTACGTAAAGCCCCAGCTTTCTTGCTAGAGGAGATTGGGAGAAGGAGGAGATTGGTAAAGCTTACCTTCAGCATAGATCTGACATCCAAATAGACTTTGAGAACTGAACTGCAGGATAGATTATGACTCAAGTCCAAGACTGGCCACTGGGTGGCATACATGTGGTCTAGATCTGAATAATCTGCAAAGGTTTTGAAATCAGAATATTGAAATTACAACCCTCGTAAGGCTACCTGAAACTTTTGACCTGAGCCCAACAAGGTTGAATGTCTGCCAAAACAAAATTATCAACATTCTCCATAGAATTTAAATAAGACCCTGACTCTCATAATATTTCAAGTGTCCAGGATACAATCCAAAATTACTAGGTGTACAACAACCAGAAAAAAACTGACATGAGAAAAGAAAAATCAACAGATGCCAATGTCAAGGTAACATGATCTTACAACGATCTTAAAACAGCTATAAAAATGCTCAAAGAATGAACATGAAACAAATGGGGAGACAGAAAGTCTCAGCATAGAACTAGAAGATATAACAGAAATGAATGAAAATTTTAGAACAGAAAAGTGTAATAACTGAAATAAAGGCTAA
>NW_007753537.1:6441-8469 GCF_000696425.1 Galeopterus variegatus
TATAACAGAAATGAATGAAAATTTTAGAACAGAAAAGTGTAATAACTGAAATAAAGGCTAATGGATGGGTTCAATTGCAAATTCCATGAACTTGAAGGTAGATTAATAGAAATCATTTAATTTTAATAACAGAAAAAATACTGAATAAAAAATAATTCCTCAGAGACCTGTGAGACGTTATTGAAAAATCTACATGTATGTAATCAGGGTTCCAGAAGTAAAGGTCAAATGGCATCATACTGTACCCCATCCTAATGTAAAATTTACAGTAATTGTATTACAAATAGGTATTACTAATAGGTTGTATTAGGTAATTGTATTAGTCCGTTTCTGTTGCTTATAACAAAATAGCTGGAACTGGGTAATTTGTAAGAAAACGAAATTTATTGCTTATAGTTTGGGAGGCTGAGAAGTCCAGAGGCCAGGGAACACATTTGGTGAGGTGACTCTGCAGCAATGAAGGGTGTCACATGGCAAGAATGGTGGAGCAGAGAGGACTGTTTGTGTGTTCTCCTTTTAAAGCCTTCTGAGCCACACCCCTGACCACCATTATTAGTCCATTCACTATGGCATGGTCCTACAATTTCATCACCTCTTCAAGGCCCCTCCTTTCAATTACTTCAGTAAGCTTTCCCCCCTCTTAACACTGTCACAGTGGGGACCAAGCTTCCAACACATTAAACTTTTGGGGGGGACACAATTCAATCTATAATAGTAATGTAAAGAAAAGTGGGAGAATTGAACAGTATTTGCACTTATATAGGAATGTCAAAAAATGTTTTTAGGGCCATCCAGGTGGTGCATGCGGTAGAGTGCGGCGCTTGGGAGCGCGGCAGCGCTCCCGCCGAGGGTTCGGATCCCATACAGAGACTGGTCCGCTCACTGGTTGAGCGCGGTGCGGGCGTGACACCAAGGGTTGCGATCCTGTTACCGGTCACGAAAAAAGACAAAAAAAAAAAAGGAAAAAAAAATTTTTTTTTGAAAACCTTGTCAATGGGCCGACCCCGTGGCTCACTCGGGAGAGAGTAACGCTCCCACCGCGGGTTCGGATCCTGTATAGGGATGGCCGGTGCACTCACTGGCTGAGCGAGGTGTGGGCAACACCAAGCCACGGGTTGCGATCCCCTTACCAGTCACAAAAAAAAAAAAAAAAAAAAAAAAAAACCTTGTCAATTATCAGTATTCCATTCACTTCGTGAATTAATATAGTAGGATCTTATATTTATATGTATTAACTTGCATTACTTCATTTAGCCAATCAAAATAACAGTGATCGAAAATGGTTCATTGATAGCAAAGTAAAAAAATGGAAATGGTAGTGAATGTAAATTATGGTCCATTACGCAAAATAATCAAGTTGATAGTTAAAACATGAAGAAGGTATATAATTTCTCATCTCCCTCTTACAGTCCATCAGTAATTCCTATTATCTGACCTCACCTCCACTAGGATTTCTCTGATCCAAGCCACCGTAAACTCCTCTCTAGATCTCTGCACTCACTTCCTAATTAGTCTCCATTTTCCCTCTTCCTTATTAGCAGTGTTCTATCTACACAATAATCAGTGTCATATTTATTTCTTTTTTAAAAATAAAGCATTTCTCTCCTACTTTTAACTTTCCCATAGTTTCCAGTCACATATAGAATGAAATCCAAAACTATCAGGGCCTACAAGGGCCCCTACATAACATGTTCCATCTACATTTTTAGACTCTTTTTCTATCACTGTTGCAAATCCACCCTCCTCCCCTATACTCTTCTTCTGCTATATTTTCTTCATAGTATTATATCACTACCCAAATTATTATTATCTATATTTATGTATTCATTGCTGGTCTTCCACACTAGAATGTTAACTCCAAACGTGCAGGGATATGATCTATTCATACACTGAATACCAAGAGCCTAGGATACTACATGATACATGTTAGGCCCATATTTTTACTTCTACCAGTTTTATTGAGGTATGATTGACAAATAAAAATTGTACATATTTAAGGTGTACAACATGATATGTTGATACATGTAT
>NW_007753538.1:0-489 GCF_000696425.1 Galeopterus variegatus
CGAAAAAAAAAATAAGATACCACTTCACACCCACTAAAGTGGCTAGAAGGATGTGGGGAAAATGGAATCTCATACATTGCTAAAGGGTAATATAAAGTGGTACAGACACATTGGGAAACAGTCTGGGCAGTTTCTCAAATTATTAAAGTCAGAGTTTAAACCACATGACCCAGGAATTCTGCTACTAACTTTACCACCAAGATAAATTAAAGCATATGTTTACACAAAAACTTATACACGAATGATAATAGCAGGATTATCCATAATAGCCAAAAAAGTGAAAACAACCCAAATGTCTATCAACTGATGAAACAAAATATGGTGTATCCATATAACCGACTATCCAGGCATAAAAAGGAATGAAGCATTAATATAAGCTACAGCATAGATAAACCTCGACAACATCATGATAGGTGAAAGAAGTCAGAAAAAATGCCACATATTATACGATTCCATTTATATGAGATGTCCAGAATAGGCAAATCTATA
>NW_007753538.1:5735-8469 GCF_000696425.1 Galeopterus variegatus
TCACCCATTCTGGACACCAGATGGATCTTTCCCGAGATGCCTGAGTCGGATCTGGTAGCTCAGCCCAATCAGATTCCCTTTCTCAACCAAACCGCGTTCGTGGTCACCTCTTGCAGCCTGGTGGAGGTGCCCGCGAGTGACTCTCTCTTCTGCCCTCAAAAGTCAAAAAGCTTCTTCATTGTAAGACAGCAGCTTCAGAGGCCCGTCCCCTCACCTGGCCCCTTGGCCCTTACCCACTTCTCAATCCGGTATCAGCGAATATTAGTTGATACGATTTTGGAAAAGCCAAACTCTCTGCCACAACAGCACCACTCAAAAGCCTCTTATTGGGAACGATAACCACGAAGCAGGTCTAAACACGAGTGAGCATTCAGAAGGAGCCCTGGAGACCAAGCGTTCTAAGAGGATGCGTGCAGGGGCCACGGGTGGACCAATGGTTGCTGAGTGACATCAGCAATCACTAGGTAAATTGAAAGTTCGTTCTCATTGGCTATTTGTTGCCATGGCCACACATCAGTTCTCCCTAACCTTTGTCCTGGCTCCGCCCACAACTTCCCCTTCCATACTGTCATCCACATCCCATACACCACACGGAATGATCAGCTCTACTATTCCCTCATCACCCATTCTGGACAACAGATGGATCTTTCCCGAGATGCCTGAGTCGGATCTGGTAGCTCGGCGGAATCAAATTCTCTTTCCGAACCCAACAAAAAAAAAGCTCGCCTCCTTGGCCCCAGATCCGCCCCCTACTTCTTGATCCACTCTGTCATCCACAACCCCTAAGTCACACGGAATGATCAGCTCTACTATTCCCTCATCACCCATTCTGGACAACAGATGGATCTTTCCCGAGATGCCTGAGTCGGATCTGGTAGCTCGGCGGAATCAAATTCTCTTTCCGAACCCAACGGCGTCTGCGCTCGCCTCCTTGGCCCCAGATCCGCCCCCTACTTCTTGACCCACTCTGTCATCCACAACCCCTAACTCACACGGAATGATCAGCTCTACTATTCCCTCATCACCCATTCTGGACAACAGATGGATCTTTCCCGAGATGCCTGAGTCGGATCTGGTAGCTCGGCGGAATCAAATTCTCTTTCCGAACCCAACGGCGTCTGCGCTCGCCTCCTTGGCCCCAGATCCGCCCCCTACTTCTTGACCCACTCTGTCATCCACAACCCCTAACTCACACGGAATGATCAGCTCTACTATTCCCTCATCACCCATTCTGGACAACAGATGGATCTTTCCCGAGATGCCTGAGTCGGATCTGGTAGCTCGGCGGAATCAAATTCTCTTTCCGAACCCAACGGCGTCTGCGCTCGCCTCCTTGGCCCCAGATCCGCCCCCTACTTCTTGACCCACTCTGTCATCCACAACCCCTAACTCACACGGAATGATCAGCTCTACTATTCCCTCATCACCCATTCTGGACAACAGATGGATCTTTCCCGAGATGCCTGAGTCGGATCTGGTAGCTCGGCGGAATCAAATTCTCTTTCCGAACCCAACGGCGTCTGCGCTCGCCTCCTTGGCCCCAGATCCGCCCCCTACTTCTTGACCCACTCTGTCATCCACAACCCCTAACTCACACGGAATGATCAGCTCTACTATTCCCTCATCACCCATTCTGGACAACAGATGGATCTTTCCCGAGATGCCTGAGTCGGATCTGGTAGCTCGGCGGAATCAAATTCTCTTTCCGAACCCAACGGCGTCTGCGCTCGCCTCCTTGGCCCCAGATCCGCCCCCTACTTCTTGACCCACTCTGTCATCCACAACCCCTAACTCACACGGAATGATCAGCTCTACTATTCCCTCATCACCCATTCTGGACAACAGATGGATCTTTCCCGAGATGCCTGAGTCGGATCTGGTAGCTCGGCGGAATCAAATTCTCTTTCCGAACCCAACGGCGTCTGCGCTCGCCTCCTTGGCCCCAGATCCGCCCCCTACTTCTTGACCCACTCTGTCATCCACAACCCCTAACTCACACGGAATGATCAGCTCTACTATTCCCTCATCACCCATTCTGGACAACAGATGGATCTTTCCCGAGATGCCTGAGTCGGATCTGGTAGCTCGGCGGAATCAAATTCTCTTTCCGAACCCAACGGCGTCTGCGCTCGCCTCCTTGGCCCCAGATCCGCCCCCTACTTCTTGACCCACTCTGTCATCCACAACCCCTAACTCACACGGAATGATCAGCTCTACTATTCCCTCATCACCCATTCTGGACAACAGATGGATCTTTCCCGAGATGCCTGAGTCGGATCTGGTAGCTCGGCGGAATCAAATTCTCTTTCCGAACCCAACGGCGTCTGCGCTCGCCTCCTTGGCCCCAGATCCGCCCCCTACTTCTTGACCCACTCTGTCATCCACAACCCCTAACTCACACGGAATGATCAGCTCTACTATTCCCTCATCACCCATTCTGGACAACAGATGGATCTTTCCCGAGATGCCTGAGTCGGATCTGGTAGCTCGGCGGAATCAAATTCTCTTTCCGAACCCAACGGCGTCTGCGCTCGCCTCCTTGGCCCCAGATCCGCCCCCTACTTCTTGACCCGCTTTGCTAACACCTTGATTTAGGGCTTCTAGCCTCCAGAACTGTGACATAAACTTTTTGTTGTTTTAGCCACCAAAATCATGATACTTAGTTATGGCAGTCCTAGCAAACTTATATAACAGTCTTGCGAAAGAAGAATAAAGGTGGAGGATTCCCAATTCC
>NW_007753539.1:0-574 GCF_000696425.1 Galeopterus variegatus
ACTGCAAAATATGGTGGATTAAATATAACAAAACTTCTCTGTCTCTGACATAACAGTCCTGTGGTAGGCAGGTGTCCTTGGTCATGTAAGTGACTGTGCTCCATTAGATCACTCCGATTGGCAGGTGGCACTACCAACCCTAAGACAGCCTTCCTTCCTCCATCTAAATCACTGGCCCTGCTGCGTTCATTCTGTAGCCAGCATGAGGGAGAAAAGAGTGAAGAGACAGCTGTGTTCTTAAAAATTCAAGAAAACTTGGCATTCCAATCACTTACAAATATCCTTTGACCTAAAGTACACATTTGAAAGATTTTCTGGTTAGAGGCCTACTCTTAAAGTCACCCTTTATTTGTTTGTTTTGATTTTTATCTTAAACCTGAAAATGTATTTACATAATTCTTGGAAATTATTTTTCGAGTGTAAAATTATATTTGTGGTCGCTTATTTGAAGCTGACATTTACCATTTGCTAATTACTGTTACAAAGTCATCTATGAAATTAACTCTTCTCCTTTGAAAGAAATTGGTCTTTTCCTTCTCAAACTCCTTTAATCTCTTCAATTTGCCTTTGGTTT
>NW_007753539.1:5760-6708 GCF_000696425.1 Galeopterus variegatus
TCTCAATCTGTGTAAAATAAGACACTTTATATGTTGTTTAAAAATACACACAAATGCATGATTGAGCTTAAGTGGCATCACAGAATACAATGGGAGAAAACAAAGTGAAAGTAGGAGGAGCAGGAGTTGAGCATTGCCACAGTCATCCTTAGGTCTCCTGTGATTGACAGCACCAAGTGACCTTGAGTTTCTGCTTTCAAAACCCACTCAAGGTGGTTATGTACATTGTATATTTAACACAAGAAAGCCTACAAAATGTTGATATCCCAAAGGGCTACACTCTCCAAACAAAATGGTGAAAAATCAATGATTCTGAAGGCTAAGAGGGAATCCATGGGGAATCAGAGGACAATCAAGTGGGCAGTTACAGAGAAACTGCAAAATATGGTGGATTAAATATAACAAAACTTCTCTGTCTCTGACATAACAGTCCTGAGGTAGGCAGGTGTCCTTGGTCATGTAAGTGACTGTGCTCCATTAGGTCACTCCAATTGGCAGGTGGCACTACCAACCCTAAGATAGCTTTCCTTCCTCCATCTAAATCACTGCCCCTGCTGCGTTCATTCTGTAGCCAGCATGAGGGAGAAAAGAGTGAAGAGACAGCTGTGTTCTTAAAAATTCAAGAAAACTTGGCATTCCAATCACTTACAAATATCCTTTGACCTAAAGTACACATTTGAAAGATTTTCTAGTTAGAGGCCTAGTCTTAAAGTCACCCTTTATTTGTTTGTTTTGGTTTTTATCTTAAACCTGAAAATGTATTTACATAATTCTTGGAAATTATTTTTCGAGTGTAAAATTATATTTGTGGTCGCTTATTTGAAGCTGACATTTACCATTTGCTAATTACTGTTACAAAGTCATCTATGAAATTAACTCTTCTCCTTTGAAAGAAATTGGTCTTTTCCTTCTCAAACTCCTTTAATCTCTTCAATTTGCCTTTGGTTT
>NW_007753539.1:7557-7934 GCF_000696425.1 Galeopterus variegatus
TACCTTCCATTACTTCTTCAAGCTTTGTTTTGGTTAGTTCTTTAGACATATTTTGATGATTACTTTCAAGTATTTCTCTGTTAGGTTTCACATCTGTTCTCTTTCATAGGCATTTTCTATCTTCTGTTTCCCCCCCATATGAAATACACTCTTCTGTTTGATTTCATATGTAAAATATGAAAATTTATTTGGTGAAACTGAATATTGTCTTTATTGTGGTATACTATATGTAGCATAATATTTATACTTTTAACCATTCACAATTTTATAATCAGTAGCACTAAATACATTCACAATGTTGTGTAAGTATTATCTTTATGTACAAGAAAACTTTTTCATCACCCCCCGAAACACTATGTATCTATTAAATAGCAGCT
>NW_007753539.1:7956-8469 GCF_000696425.1 Galeopterus variegatus
TGATGGGGTTGTATCTGTCTTGTTTAATGTTTGATTTTTCTGACTCCTCCCACTAGAATACCAGAATGAAACCACATGAGAACAATATTTTGTCTAATCATCAATGTCTAAAACCATGTATAGTGGGAATAAGTAAATGAGTTTATGTGGGCAGAGGCTGGGCACCAGAAAAACAAGTAATAGCTGCCTTCTGATGCTGCCAGAAAAAAAAAAAAAAGATAACAAATGAACATAAATGTATCCACCTGGGAAGTCATAGGCCCTACAACACAAATAACCCTGATAACTTCAAACTAGATTTAAGCAGAACAATAACACCTTATTTCAGCAATAGAACCATGAGTCTTTGCAGAAATCTGAGGATGTCTGGAAAAACTAACCAGAGACAGAAAATAAGATTGGTCTTAAATCAGGCTTATAAAAAGAAAATCTACTTTTGACTGACAAAAATTAAGAGTTTTGGTCTGTCATAGCAGTGGATAAAGGGACAGGCTTCATCATGTGCCCAGGACT
>NW_007753540.1:0-8468 GCF_000696425.1 Galeopterus variegatus
AAAAAAAAAAAAAAAGAAATTCTGTAATATACAGCAACATGGTTGAACTTAGAGAAAATTATGTTAATAAGCCAGGCACGGAAAGAGAAATACCACATGTCCTCACTCACGAGTGGGACCTAAAAGAAAGAAAGAAAGAAAGTAAGAAAGAATAATAATGAAAACAGACCCCAAACAATTTTGCTACTATTGTTAAAAACAGGGAATAGTAGTGGAAAATTTCTGGTTAATAGACTGTCATAAATTGGAAACAAGATATCTAAGATAGTATCTGGGTGAGAAATTCCTCTTATCTTTCTTATTTCTTAAATAAAACCTGATAAACTGGGCTGGCTAGTTAGTTCATTTGGTTAGAGCGTGGTGTTGATAATACCAAGATCCAGGGTTCAATCCCTGTTACCGGCCAGCCACATAAATAAATACATAAATAAAACTTGATAAACTGAAGTGTAAAAAGTTACAGTGATGCTAACGTTAATATCCTATAAGACTTCTGTTTGAATTTTTCTTGATTTCAGGTTAAAAAAAAAAATGAGACATCAAAAAAGTTTCCTTTGATTGATATCTTCACTTACCAAAGATGTAAATAGCCAAGATAGGCAATGATATAAACAATATAGTAAGCACTGTCACATACCTGTCTTTAAAATTTTTCAGAAACAATATGCTTATAATTTCAAAAATACCCAAGGCAAAGTCTCACTACTTAAGTATTATTGACTTTGTTATTGTTTCCTCAGAAACGATTTTGTTTTACATAATTATAATCAATACTGTAATACAACTTGACATATTATTTCACTCCAATTTTTCCATGTGCTACACAGTCTTCACAAGCATCATCTTATACTGTATACTATTCCATTAAATGGATACCATACTTTACTTAATAATAACTCTTCATTGGGTACCTAGACTGCTTCCCCTTTATTGCTGTTTTTATTTTTTACATTTTGCTAGTATACTTTTATTCATTTTAACTTATTGAATAGGTGATGCCAGGGGATGGCTTCATACTATGGATCCATACTGTGGATACTCTTATGCTGATGTCTCACAAGAGCAATTCTTGCACATGCACACACATGTACACACACACTCCCCTACCTAGAAGTAATACCATTATTTCATCTAATCTAACATCAATTGTAATAAACTTGTTTGATGTACTACTAAGGAAAAAAACCTGACAAATTAAACTAGGCACTGTAGAAACTGCAGAACAGACATGAATTTCAGAGCTGTTAAAAATGTGGGAATATAAAATGGTACTGGAACTAAACACAGTACAATAGTATTTACATATAGGGAAGAACAGGTTTGCCAACCTTTACTGGAATACAGTCAAGACCTAAGAAACAGAAAAACAAAAGATGTCTGAACTGGTGGAATGACAGTCCTAAAGTTTCTGCACATTGCAAGAGACCTTCGTACAGCCTTGACTCACCTTATGCACAAATAAAAATTATTACCTAGTATTTTAGACCACTGCAGACTTAAAGGAACAAATCATTAGAAAGCTACACTCTAACAATAAATAGAAGGTAAACAAAAAAAGAGGTTGTGAATTGATTAATGGTCATAAGAACGACCCATACCATCAAGAAAAGGTTTATTTGAATATAGTATTTTTTAAGAAATATAGGAAGAAATGTGGCAATTATGCAACTGTGATAAAGATGTTCAAGTCCTTTGATACAAAAATTGTATTTCTGGAAATATATTTGACATGTGGATAAGGATTTATTTATATATGTGTTTACTGTTAACATTGCAATAAGTGGAAAACTAGAAATAGCTTTAAAATTCAGTGATGATAACAAAATGAATTATTAGTTTACTTGAAATCCTACAGTCTCTTCCCCCCCAAATTTATTGAATAATAATAATAAAAATATCTTCTGTTAAACAGTCTGTAACTCCAAGTTCATAGTGCCAAGGGCTGTCATCAGGAAAGCTATGAGAGGATACTCAACCTTTATGTCATCTTAGCACTGCAATGGCTGTTTGACTTTTGGATAGGTTGTCAGATAAACTGCCTATAAAGTGACTTTACCAGTTAAAAAAATGCAGGTAATAATGCACGAGAATTATCTCCTTCAAAAGTAGTTAACCTTGAAATTGAACGGCATTAAAAAAAAAAAGCTATTACTTATAAAATACTTAGAAATTTCTTTTGAAAACTGCCTACAATTACCATATCACTTGTTTGAATATTCATCAGCGAAAAAATTTTGATTGCTTTGCCAAAGAAAACATATGAGCAGCCAAACTAGCCAAATATAAGCAATATAGGTATTTGAAATGATGTACATTCAAAGCACATGCAAGAGTCAGCCTCAACAGTGCTGCAGTAAAAGTGCTGTTACATATGTATTATAAAATGTTTCTACATTCAAATGGATCTGTTCTGACATTTATTTCATGGATGGAATAGAAGAGAAAAAAGGTTCACAAACTATGCAAGGGCAAATTAACCCAATGTTTAAAAGGAAGTGTCACCATAATAGGTTCACCTCCAAAACAGGAATTTCTAAAATTTATGTGATGAAAATGTGACCTAAAGCATAAAGGAAGAACAAAAGTAGAAAAGAATGTGGCCTAATATAGAAGAAAAACATTTCACAACCTCAATTTAAATAGACGACTATAGTAAAAAATCCACAGATATTTTCAATTCCGAGGGCAAGAAATCTGCATTTTAATGGTTTACCTAGTATACTATGATTAATGACAACCAGTGTTTTATTTAACTAAATTGGCTGTGCAGAAGGGGATTTAATCAAAGATGGAGGTTTTAAATAGTACAGTTTGTTAAGGAATTAACTTCCAGTTCCCCTTTGGTACACACTCATAGTATTCAATATTGCTCCTTTGTAGCACTATCCACTCTTGTAATTAAAAATCTGTGAAAGGAGCTATTCAATGTCTGTCTCTACTACTAGACCATAAATGCCAGGAAAAAAGAGATCGCATCTGCTTTGTTCACAGAGTACACCAATTACTCAGTAAAGTAACTTGGCACATAGTAGGCAATTACTAAATATTGTTTAGTGACAGTACTGGCAAGGGTGTGGAGGAAACAGGAACTCTCATTCACTAAATGAAAATTGATACAAGCCCTTAGAAGTGCACTGAATACATATTTTGGCCTAATGCCCAATAGTCAAGATTTTAAAAATCAATATTTACACAAGGCCAAAGCTGAAGCCAAATATTACCATCACAGAATGGCCTTCGGAGGTAAAAGATTATTACTAAATATTCTCAAATATTTAGAAAAATATTAAATACTATTAAATATATAAATTTGTTAAAAGTTTAAAATGTCACAATTTCATTAACGATTTTAATGTTTATTATGCTTAATGTTATGAATGCTGGAACACCAACTAATCCTACAACAAAGATAAAATCTAATCTCCATTATTCTGCCTAGTATTTAAAATTTTACAAACATTTATTAGCTCAAAAAAGCTATACACCAACACATAAATGGGCAACTGACTTTTGACAAAAGTGCAAAGGCAATTCAGTGGAGAAAGTATATTGCCTTTTCAACAAGTGGTGGTAGAACAAGGGAATGTGTAAATGAAAAAAAAAAAAGGTACTTCAATCTATATCTTGCACTATATACAAAAATTAACTGAAAATGAATGGTAAACCTAAATGTAAAACCGGAAGCTATAAAAATTCCTTTGTAACCTTGGATTAGGTAGATTTATTAGATGCAATATTGAAAGCACAATCCATAAAAGAACATATTGATAAATTGGACTTAATAAAAATTTAAAACTTCTGCTCTTCCCATTGTTTCGGTGAAAAGACAAGTTACGGGGCCGAGCCGGTGGCGCACTCGGGAGAGTGCGGCGCTGGGAGCGCAGCGGCGCTCCCGCCGCGGGTTCAGATCCTATATAGAGATGACCGGTGCCCTCACAGCGCTCACTGGCTGAGCGTGGTGCGGCTGGTCTCAAAAAGGACAAAAAAGAAAAGACAAGTTACGGACTGGGAGAAAATATTTACAAAGCATAAAACTGCTAAAGGACTTATATATAAAGAACTCTCAAAACTCAATAATAAGAAAATTCAATTAAAACATGCAAAAGATTTGACCATAAACTTCAGCAAAGAAGATATATGGATGGCAAATAACGACATAAAAAGATGCTTACAATCATTAGGTACTAGGAAAATGCAAATTAAAACCACAGTGAAATTACACTCCACACCTATTAGAATGGCTAAAATCTTAAAAAACTGACCAAAAGAAGGGTTAGTAACTCTCATACTGCTGGTAGGAATGTAAAACAGTACAACAACTTTGGACAACAGTTTGGTGGTTTCTTAAAAAGTTAAACCTATACCTATCATATGGTTCAGCCATTGTATTCCTTGGTATTTTCCTATGAGAAATGAAAGCTAAGGTCCAAATGACTTTTATATGTATGTTCTTAGAAGCTTTATTCATAATGGCCCCAAAGTAGAAACACAACCCAAATATCCATCAACCGGTGAATGGAAGAACAAATTGTGGTATACCCATAAAATGGAGTAATACTCAGCGATAAAAAGAAATAAATCATCGATACATGTAACAACCTGGAAGAATCTCAAAATAACTTTGCTGAGTGAAAGGCAAACAAAACAAAGATGGTCTGATGTATGCAAAATTCTTTAAAATGCAAACCAAATTGTAGTAATAGAAAACAGATCAGTGGTTGCATGAGGATGGGGGGTGGGGAGGTATGGAAGAAAGGGATTACAAAGAAGTATAAGGAAACTTCTTTTATGCAGTGATGGATATGGTCACTATATTGATTGTAGTGATGGCTTCATGGTTGTAGACATACATCAAAACTTATCAAAATCATACACTTTAAATATGTGCAAGTGTGTCAATTTTACCTCAGTAAAACTAATTTTAAAAAATCACAAAGAATTGGCAGCATGACTCCTGTAAGGGCACAAGGCTTACGCAGAATACATAGTCACTTTTGGTTTTACTTGTCAATAGAGTACAATCAGCCCTCCATATTCATGAGTTCCATACAGTGGATTCAACCAACTGAAGACAAAAGTAGTCAAAAAAAGAAACAAAAAATAACAACACAGCAACAAAAATTAATACAAATAAAAAATATAGTATAACAACTATTTACATAGTATTTACATTGCTTTAGGTACTATACGTAATCTAGAGATGATTTAATGTATAAGTTACTTTAGGATGTGCACAGGTTACGTGCAAATACTATGCCATTTTATACAAGGGACTTGAGTGTCCACCAATACAATCTGCAGGGGGTCAGGGGGGTGGGATGGGGGGTGTTCTGGAACCAATCCCCCGCAGATACTGAGTGACAACTGTAGTTATAAAGACCTGTGAAAACCTTAGAACGTGATAAGACAACCTTAACCCTGGTAACATTCTAATTACAGATGAAAACTTAACCATACTGGTTCGTCTGTTTATTTAGAATGAATGTATGTGACTCCTGATAAGGCTGTGTTGGCACCCTGTCAAGTTTAGCAAATCTTGGGAATTTCCACAGTCCCTTAACAACCCAGGACTACAGAAGTGAGATATGCCTCTTAAGTACTCATTACTCTATGAGTATGTTCAAAACAGGACTTAATGGCATATCAGTTTCTAATGTCTTGGGTGAGGATCTGGGAAAATCTTAATCCTATTTTGAATGAACTTTTGTGCCATGAAGCATAAAAGGGTTTGTCTTCCAAGAGTCAGGCTAAACCATAATATTTTGGATATCAAAGGTGATATGGTTCCATGGCTCATTTGGAGGATGGAGGTAGAGGGAGAGTTATATTTCTGTTATTTTACACTGGTCTAATTTCAGGTAGAATTACTTCACCATAAAGAATTATCACCGACAGACTGTTTATGTCTACTTACAGCTTCCCCAACTCTCCCTATCTCCCATAAAGTATCTTTGGGAGGATGAGATAATATTTAAAATACATACACACACACAATTGAACAATAGCAGGTACTATAAATCCACATTCATGTACTACAGGTTTACTAGGTAGGAACCTGAGCTGATTCTGTACTTGAACTGTCTGCTCTGAATCACATGGAAGAGTTTGGTGTCGGCCAGCCTACTTTTTTGGTTCATGATAAGGGAGATTTTTTCCTCTCTTGAAACAAATGAAAAGTATGTTATACTAGAAATAATCTGTAGATTTTTATTTATTTATTTATTTATTTATTTATTTAAAAGATGACTGGTAAGGGGATCTTAACCCTTCACTTTGTGTTGTCAGCACCACACTCACCCAGTGAGCTAACTGGCGAGCCCTATACGGGATCCGAACCCGTGGCCTTGGTGTTATCAGCACCATACTCTCCCGAGTGAGCCACAGGCCGGCCCAATCTGTAGATTTTTAAAGTCACCTGGGTAAAGCACCTCACTGCCTAATTAGTCCTTACACTAGGACTAATGGATTAATGAAAATTCATTTTTCACAAGAAAGGATATAGTTATTCATATATTTAGCTAGCTATAATATTCTTAATGTTCATTTTAATTGGCAATCTGATTCCCTATTTAACTATTTAAAAGCTCTTACATAATTGTTTTGGTTCATAAAATCAGCAATTTTCACAATTATTAACAATTGTAGCACTTTACTCTTTGAATAATATACATTCAAACTTCAATTGATAGAGTTTCAACGTACAAGTCACATAAGGAGCATTTCAAGTTAATAGCTAAAATACTTACTGTCACTTGAAAGTAAAAAGAAGTCCAAATGTCATGACATTATTCCACTGATTCCACATGATGGTAATACATGCTATCACATGATGGTAGATCACACACAATTCAGGGATGCTAGAAATGTTAAAGACATTCAGCTATTCAGCCTTCTGAAGACTCAAGCTAAATGGCAGATTTTGGCAAATTACTGAAGACAAAGCTGAACTTCTGTGCATCCCTCAATTGCAAAACAATTTGGCAATACCTACCAGAATTCAAAATGTACTTATCTTTAACCCAGCTATTCCATTTCCAGGAATTTGCGGTATATGTACAAAATGTTCTATCACTAAAATATTCATTACTGCATGCTTCTTAAGCAAAAGGTTAGAATGTCCATTGATATGGAGACTAGTTAACTTGTGGTAGCATGAGAGGCTGTATGCTTAGCGGTACTAAGACAGCAATCTCTGGGAAGAGATTCCCTGGGTTCAAATCCTTACCAGCTGTGTGGCATCTCTGGACATTTAAACACCCCATGCCTAATTTTCCTCATTTGTTAAATGGGGATTAAAATAGTACCTATGTCATAAGGTTTGTTGTGAGGCTTTCATGAGTTAATACAATTAAAGTATTAAGAAAAGTGTCTGGATCAGGAGTAAGCTCTCAACGAATATTCCACATGACTATGATGGTATATTAGTACAAGTGAATACTAAGCTATTATTAAAAACAAGGAGGCAGCTTTAACTGTATCAGTGTGGAAAGATCTCCAAGATAACATTAAGTGAAAAATATAAGGTCCCAAATAATATGAAGAGGTGGTACCACTTGTGGACAAATAAATAGGAGAAAAAAGAATAAGAATGGGAGAAAGAAAACACCTATATGAATATATAATTTTTACCATACTTATACAGGTATATTACTTATTCAGCTTAATTAAAAATATTATTGAATAATTCAATGAACTCTAAAACAATTGAGCCAAGTACTAAAACTACTAAATATACTTAATTAACTAAGCAAAATGGCAAATATTCATATAGGTCTTATGTGCCAGTTATTATTTTTAACCACTTTTTAAATATTACTCATTTAATCCTCATAACACTCAATGAATAAGTTGAATTATTAAATAATTGAATGAATAAATACTCCCTTATTTTAAAGCTGAGAAAATGCAATACAGAAAGATAAAAGTAATTTCCCCAAAGTCACACCACTGGGAAACAGAAGAGCCAGGATTTGACCCACACACTCTGGTGCCAGTACTTTGTGCCCTTATCCTCCTTACTACGTCGCCTCTTAATATTATTCTAAAATGACTTTTTATTTACATACATCCCAACTCTTTTCAAAAGGAATTTGTACAGCTTACAATAAAGAACATATATACAATTAAGTTAAAATAAAATTGGTAATGAAAAGGGAAAAACAAAAAATAGCAACATGAGAAACAAATACAGCTAGTTTATGCAAGAAATCTGACTCTAAAGCATTTTCTGTTATGGCTTTGAATGATGTATGAACTTCAGATTCTTTTAAAAGGAGGAACTCAAGTATTAATAATTTAAGTACTTTTAATTTTGCTTCTTTAAATTCTTATTTGATGTTTTCTTAAGGAAAGTTAATCTTGTAATCGAGTTTTTTTAATCTGCCAAAGCCCAAATGTAGACTTTTCTTTTCTTTTTTTTTTCCTTTTTGTCTTTTTTCATGTCCGGCAACGGATTGCAACCCTCAGTG
>NW_007753541.1:0-328 GCF_000696425.1 Galeopterus variegatus
TATAATCATATATATTTGGGGGTGAATCTTTTTAAAATATTGGTTTTATCCACTAGACCATGAGCCCCAGATCATGTATTTTTCCTTCACTTTATATATATATATATATATACATATGGAGGAGGGGGGAGAGAGCACACACTTAACTCAATAAATATTTAAGGAACGCTTTTGTTTCGATCTTAGATTCACCACTAATTATTTAGACTGGCACAATTAAGTCACTAAACCTTTCTGAAACCAATTTTATCATCTAAAAATGACTGCAATACTATCTTCTTTTTGTATTATGTTTAGATTTTTCAAATATCATGTATGCATTGCCTAG
>NW_007753541.1:1139-1453 GCF_000696425.1 Galeopterus variegatus
AGTGACTAGCATTGTTCTTTTGCCAGCACATTGATGAGGAAAGTTCATGAAGCCAATGTTGGTAAGTAGTTTCTTTACCTCTGCAGAGGTTTTAATGACTAACTGCCATTCCTCTCCTTTATTTATCTGTCTTCTTTGGAATTGTAATGACTTGCCCTAAAGATGATGACTGAAGGTCTACAGTGATTTAATACTGTCACCCACAGTAAAAGGACACAGCTAAAAACTCTGTCGATAATCAGGATAATCAGGAAATACCAGATTTCTACAAGAAAAGAAAACAAGTGATCACTAGGAATGTTCAGTTGGTGTTA
>NW_007753541.1:3347-3712 GCF_000696425.1 Galeopterus variegatus
GTATTACACTTGATAAACAAGCCTGAGAATAAGGGTGGCCCCTTCTCCTGATCTGATGCTTGCAAGGAGGACAAACAGTGGGGTTCAGAAAACAGGGAGTTCTGCATGGAAGTAGAACTCTTTTTCTTAAAATGAGTATAGGTACTTCTTACTTATTTATAAGTTATTCGCCTCTCCTCCAACCTGTAAACCACTGAAACCAACCAATGATGAAACCATCTTATCACTAAAAATAATTATAAGTTTTCTTCTTTATACACCAGTGTATTCTTTCAGGACCCCCACACCCACTTTTTATTCCCTGCACTGATCAGTGAGCCAGAAAGAAGTGCATGATAAATTCTGGTGTTTAACAAACATTATGG
>NW_007753541.1:5723-6277 GCF_000696425.1 Galeopterus variegatus
AAAAAAAAAAAAAAAAAAAAAGGGGGGGGAGAGGGATGTGGAGGGAGAAGGTAGTGGCAAAACAAGAAGGAAAACATTTCTCATTAAATAAAGTGAATATTAGAAAGTTCAACATACACTTTAATGTGTCCTTAAGACCTAAAGCAGCACAAACATGAAAGAGGTTTTGAAGATCTACTTTAGTTCAGATAAAGCAGTGTTTTACTGTGCTCTGTTTTACAATTGTTGATCATGAACTGTTACTCCTTAGTAACCAAATGCAAATGCACTCAAAAACAGCTAATTGATGAGGTTTTATCTTCTAAACCCCTACTTATCGGATACAATATATATTAATACACATTAAGATAATTAAAAGAGTTGAAGACACCTGAACTGGTGCACATTTTATTTTTCTTTTTCCAGGAAAGAAATCACCTTGAAATCCTGTTATCTAATTCTATTTCTTCACAGAAAATTATAATTTAGGAATTAATTTTAACCTCCACAAATCCCAATGTTCATGTTAGTCCTTGTTTGATACAATAATACCATCATCATTTAAAAAAAAAAAA
>NW_007753541.1:8251-8467 GCF_000696425.1 Galeopterus variegatus
TAACATGGCAGATCATACCTCTCCCTATGTGTGTGGCCTCATCTCTCACCTCTCCCTTCCTTTGCTTTACCTCTGAGCAACACTATACTGCTCGATGCTTCCCCCATATGCACATTGCTCTTCCTGGACTCCAAAGCTTTGATAATACTGTACCTTCTGCCAATAATACCATTCTCTTGTCCTTCCACCCCACTCATTCGTCTCTTTCACTCAAAT
>NW_007753542.1:0-314 GCF_000696425.1 Galeopterus variegatus
TAATATTCTTTCTTCCCAAAGGTGAGGTTAGTGGTGGCTTCCTTCTGCAATTCTCTTTTCACTGGAAACATTTTAGAAGTAGAGATTGCATAGGAAACAAACCTTCTGATCATTTTCCTAAACATCTTAGGGCTTTCTGTGCAGCCTGCATTCTCATCACAAGGACGACGGCCCTCCCTGTGGTCTTTTCTTCCCTCCAACCACAAAGTCCTCCTGCGCCCAGGTGCTTTGGCAGCCCGGCGTCCCTCAGGCGTAATGTTTAGTCTCTACACCACCCACCAACCTGCTAAGGGGATTTGCACGTGGACAGGCAA
>NW_007753542.1:2328-3067 GCF_000696425.1 Galeopterus variegatus
TGTGTTGGGGGTTCATATACTAGGTTTCATAGGCTACAGGATTCAGCTTTCTAGTGTAGTCATTGGCATTTAATAAGCACGTGA
Organism: Galeopterus variegatus; assembly: GCF_000696425.1. Taxonomy (NCBI): domain Eukaryota; kingdom Metazoa; phylum Chordata; class Mammalia; order Dermoptera; family Cynocephalidae; genus Galeopterus; species Galeopterus variegatus. The sequence goes on from NW_007753542.1 coordinate 2,413, forward strand.
TGAATATTTGTTGAATATATCAATTGCTATGGATGTAAGTTCTTTGAAAGCTTGAACATTATCTTTTTTGATTATTGCTGTATCTCTGTTGCCTGAAATCATGCTTGGCACACAGCAGGAGCTCAGTAAGTGTTTTTTGGTTGATGAAATATTTGGTGAATGCATGGACTGCTGGCCGGACAGCACCATGGAGTGGTGGAGAAGGTAGGCTCACTGTGCAGACGTTCAAATCTCAGCCCAGCCACTCGGCAGGTGGGTGCCCTGGAACAAAAGATAACCAACGAGCCTAAGTTTCATGCAGATAAAGTGGGAATAATATTTATGTCCACCTCACATGGTTACTGTGAGAATTGATAAAATATATGGGAAGAATTCTGCATAGCGTTCAATGCATAGTTAGCACTGTATAAAATTTATATTACGAGTGTCTTAGTTTATTTGGGTTGCTGTAACAAAGGGCCATAAATTGGGTTGCTAATAAACAGAGATTTATTTCTCACAGTTCTGTAGGCTGGGAAGTCCAAGATCAAGACACCAGCAGATCAAGTCTGATCAAGGTGTGCTTTCTGGTTCTTAGAGGGCCAACTTTTTGCTGCAACCTCACTTGGCAAGAAGGGGTGAGGGGTCTCTGTTTTGTAAAGACACATCCCATTCA
>NW_007753542.1:5021-5864 GCF_000696425.1 Galeopterus variegatus
GTATCTCGCCAGCTTTGGCTTTTGACAAAACAATTCTAGAGAAATTTGAAAAACTACAGTAGGCTTAGCTCCGGTCTTCTTGTTTGTCTGCTCCTGCAACATGGCTGCATGCTAGTGGATCAGAAGATGACACTGAATGTACACTCTGTAAGGCCCAGGCCACTCCACGTGTTCATGTTTTTACAGCCATAAAGAACATAAATCACTAAAGTGCTGCCTAGTTGAAGCCCAGCACATATGCTCCAAACAGTCAGGATTTTAGGTGCTTCATGAAATACAAGAGCATGAAATGGAATAGAGTAGGAAGAAAGAACAATTTAGCAGACTCCAATGTGCTCATTTATACACTTATAACTGTACATGTTTCTCTGTGATGAAGCACACAATTCTTGCACCATTTAACTCAGTATTTCTTACTAATCTCTCNTCTGCTGACTTTGCAGAGGTCTGTGTAAAAAATTGGCCCGGGCTGAGAAAACATCCTTATCGAACAAAAGCAATATATTTTTATGTATTGACTTTCATGTGATTCAATTTGCAGTAAGTATGAGAGTTATCTTTATAAACTGCTCTATGAACTTAAAAGCAAGTTTGCATTTTGTGGTTAACTTTTCTTTTACTGTATGACTTCCAGACTGATGACCCAGCTTATTGGAGCTCTTGAAACCTTTTAGCCAAGTAATGAAAACAAATGATTTTCCAAATGCTTAGAATCAAATCTAAAATTTGGATAGAGACTTTTGGGAAGGTAAACCCTATTAATTTATCATTGAAATAATTAAGTTAGATAAAAGATAAATTGTAATTTAATTGTTTGCATAGAAGGCAATGAATACTGTACTT
>NW_007753542.1:7915-8467 GCF_000696425.1 Galeopterus variegatus
GAAGCTAAGTTAGGCCTTTGAGTCAAAGATTAGAATCAGAGCCTAGTCCAAAGTGTTTTCATAAGCCTGTTTTATTTCTGGTTTTGCATTATCTGAGCCTAAAACTGTCCACAATGTATTGCATAATAAATTCTTAAACCTTCTTGCTCTTGCAAAAATTTCATAGCTGTTTCTTAGGTATTTGAAACATACAATTTTATAAAGAATAATCAAAAGAAGTGGAACATGAGTGTGTTGCTCTGTTTTAATATACCAATTTAAAGGAAAATGGATATTATATTGGCATAAACAATGTCCAGGATTCCTTCTAAGCTTTAGCATTCAATTATTTGTATGGTATACGATAAGGAATCATTTCATTGTTTTAATATATTTTCTTGTCACTTTTACACAGTCTCTTTTTTTATCCTTTTAAACATTCTAAGATTCAGAGATCTTAGACATATAAGTAATTAAAGTACATGTATCTGATATTCTTCCAATTTCTGATATTATTCCTCAATTTTCTTCTGTTTTATACCTTTGATCCTTGGCATGACACATGCTATGAAC
>NW_007753543.1:0-991 GCF_000696425.1 Galeopterus variegatus
TGATCACCATTGGTGCATTTGATGACATTTCCTCATTTCTTGATTGGATGGAACTCATCCTGTTGTACATGTGATACTGTGAAATGTATGTCTGGTCTTCATTTCCTGGCATGCAACTCCTAACATCTCCAAAGTGATGTCTTTTAGTTTGCTAATGAATTGACCAGTGGCTGGCAGTCGCTTGGTAGCTTCAGGATGGGGGCCTGTCAATAGAAAAACCAAGACAGTATAAAAGATGAGCAGCTCTGATTCACAGTGTCCTTGGGATGCCTCAGGAGGCCACTAGGGCAGCTGCTGCTAGCTACCTGAGCTCATATCTGAATAAAGTCTATTAATTAAAAAAAGAAAGAAAGAAAGAGAAAGAAAAAGAAAAACCAAGACAGGATTGAAAGGTTGGGATTTTCAGACCCACCCTACAACTTCCATGGAGGGGAGAGGGATTGAAGGTTAAGTTGATCACCAATGGCAAATGATATAATCAATCGTGCCTACTGATGGATCTTGGATGTGACCAGCACCATTGTGCACACAATAAGCACAAAATAGCCACCAGCCTTGTCTTCCACTCCAGCACCAACCCCCCCTCTCACACACACACACCCCCACACACACACCCTTCCCTTTACGAGAAACCTTGTGACTTCTGCAAAACAAAAACCCTTTTGCTTCTGCAAGGGCGCAGTTCTCCACCCTGGTCACATAGCTTCTGAATTAGCTTAATGCCCCTCCTTGATTGTATCAGCCAGCCCTTGGTGCCCCAGTGTCTAAATAAGCTCTCCCACCCCCACATCTGGTGCTGTCCTCCATTTAGAGGGCAGCCCTAGGCTGTCCTCCACTTTCAGCACAGCCAGGCAGATTCTTTTCTTTTAATAAAGCTTGATAAGTACCCAGAGTCTTGGCTCACTTTCTTTCATTTTGGTTCTGAAACCCGGGAAGGGTCCTGGCTGGACCACTGGATGATCCCCTCTCTTGGATTGATTTGCCCCTCCCA
>NW_007753543.1:1473-7314 GCF_000696425.1 Galeopterus variegatus
GTGGCTTTTCACTAGAAAAGAAGATGCACACCAAGGGGATGCTCCTTGGTGGCATTCTTCTTCTACTAGGACTGCCCGTTTTCTTTCTTACCATCTACATGGGATCCTCACAATCCAAACCTCCACATTATACACCTCTGGGCTGTCTACAATCTCTCGGCCTCCAGGGTGACACTAAAACTCGAACGCCTCATTTTACAAACTAGACAATGGATTCCAGTGGCCACAAGATGGCACTCTCGATTTAGATACTCTTAGAGATTTAGACAATTTCTGTCACTGAAACTGCAAAAGCTGGAGAGATTCCTTATGTTCAAGCCTTTTCCTTCTATCTCTGATCAGGGTCCTTCTCTCTCTTTTAAAACTCTTCTATGTCTCAAATTCTCCTAGCTCATGCCCAAGTCCCCTTCCCGACTCAGATCAATCTTTTAATCCATCAGATTACTCTGCTCCCTGTATGGACCACCTCAACTACCTCCATATGCTCCAGATCCTTCACCAGCCCCTCCACCTTACCTTCTCTTTGCCCTCAGCCACCCAACCTTCCTCTCCTTCTCCTCCTTTATCAGGTAACAACCCCACCTCAGCTCTGGCTCCTTTATATCCCCCTCTGTGAAGTGGCTGGAATGGAGGGGAATTATCCGGGTACATATCCCCTTTTCTCTTTCTGATCTCTCCCAAATCAAAAAATGACTGCAATCTTTCCAGTCCAACCCAGACACATATTTTAAGGAATTCAGGTATCTCACCCAGTCTTATTATCTCACCTGGCATGATATTATTCACTACTACTCTGTCCCCCAAGGACAGGGTGCAGGTCTGGATAATGGCCCAACAACAGGCAGACAAGGTACATGCCCAAAATAATAGGCAGCCTGTGGGAGCCATCGCCATTCCTTGCATGGAACCAAATTGGGACTACCAGGCTGGCCATGGGAACTGGGATCTATGGGATAACATGACCACACACCTACTTCATGGCCTCCAAAAGGCTACTCACAAGTCAGTCAATTATGACAAGCTTAGAGAGATCACACAAAAATCCACTGAAAATCCCAGCAAATTTCTAACCTGCCTCTCTGAGGCTTTACATAAATACACACGCATAGACCCAGACTCCCCTGCAGGCATGGCTCTCTTACACTCCCATTTCATTACCCAATCAGCCCCTAATATTCAGAAAAAACTAAAAACACTTCAGTATGGTCCAAAAATGACCCAATGAGACCTCCTCAATGCAGCTTTCAAGGTTTTTAACAATAGGGAGGAGGAGGAAAGGAGGGATTGTTACAAAAGAGATCATGCCAAATACCAGCTCCTGGCTAATGCCATCCAAGGCTCACATACCCCTAAACTGGCTGCCTCTAGGGGCAAGCCATACGGGAAACTGCCTCAAATGCAGTCAACCAGGCCACTGGGTATGGGCCTGTTCTAACCCCAGGCCTTCTCCTGGGCCCTGTCCTTACTGCAAACAGGCAGGTCACTGGGGGGTTGACTGTGCCACTTGCCAGAGGGGAGTAGCCCAGTCCCCAACCCCCAGCCTTTGGCTTCATGGCCATCCCTTCTTGGCTTTGCCCAGGAGGAGGACTGATGATGCCCAGGGCCTGAGGCCCCCACAGAGATCACTACATGTGAGCTGAGGGTAAATCTCCTCCCAGCAGGTAAGCCTATCTCTTTTGTCAATGATACGGGGGCCACTTACTCTACCCTTCCTGAATATGCAGGACCAACAACCCCATCCTCTATCACAATAGTAGGGGTCACAGCATCAGAATACCACCCATGGATCACTCAACCCCTTTCCTGCACCCTACATCACACCCAATTCACACACAAATCAAATTTTTAATAATGCCTCAATGCCCAACCCTCTTACTGGGATGGGACATTCTTTTCAAATTCAAAGCTATTCTTACCCTAAACACTTTAACTCCAGCTACAATACTCCTGTCACAGGCCGCACCCAGACCTGGCCCCTGGGGCTTCCACCTTCCCCTCCCCCTCAGACAAGGTTAATACAGTACTACCTCAGGGGTTTCAGGATAGCCCCCACTTTCTGGCCAGGCCTTAGCTCAAGACTTATCTGAACTTCCCCCAACATCTAGCACTTTAATACAATATATGGACGACCTCCTTCTTTGTAGCCCCTCCTATGAGGATTCACAGGGGCACACTGTTGCCTCCTTAATTTCCTGGCCTCCAGGGGATGTCGGGTGTCCCCCAGCAAGGCCCAAATTTCTTCTCCTTCATTTCAAGAGTCTAATTTCTGAATTCCTTACACCTACCGCAAAGGGTGAAATCCTTTCTTTCTTGGGGCTTGCAGGGCATCTTTGTCTATGAATTCCTAACTTTGGCGTGCTAGCAAAGCCACTTTATGGGGCAGCCAAAGGGGATCCTACCGTTCCTTTAGATCCCACAAAGCTCATTCATTCTCCCTTCCAGCAATTAAAAGCTGCTCTCCTTACAGTCCCAGCTGTATCTCTCTCAAACTTATCTCATCCTTTTATCCTGACATCATCAAAACCCAAAGATTGGCAGTCAGAGTTTTGGGACAAAAGGCAGGAGATATTTTCTCCCTAGTTGCATATCTCTAAACAACTAGACACCACAGCTTGAGAATGGGCCCTTGTTTATGGGCCTTGGCGGCAGCTGCCCTTTTAACACAAGAAAGCTCTAAACTAACCTTGAAACAACAAACAAGCAAGACCTTCTCAGCCATAAGGNCCACCCATGGATCACTCAACCCCTTTCCTGCACCCTACATCACACCCAATTCACACACAAAATTTTAATAATGCCTCAATGCCCAACCCTCTTACTGGGATGGGACATTCTTTTCAAATTCAAAGCTATTCTTAAAACTCCAGCTACAATACTCCTGTCACAGGCCACACCCAGACCTGGCCCCTGGGGCTTCCACCTTCCCCTCCCCCTCAGACAAGGTTAATACAGTACTACCTCAGGGGTTTCAGGATAGCCCCCACTTTCTGGCCAGGCCTTAGCTCAAGACTGATCTGAACTTCCCCCAACATCTAGCACTTTAATACAATATGTGGATGGCCTCCTTCTTTGTAGCCCCTCCTATGAGGATTCACAGGGGCACACTATTGCCTCCTTAATTTCCTGGCCTCCAGGGGATGACGGGTGTCCCCCAGCAAGGCCCAAATTTCTTCTCCTTCAGTTCAAGAGTCTAATTTCTGAACTCCCTACTCCTACCGCAAAGGGTGAAATCCTTTCTTTATTGGGGCTTGCAGGGCATCTTTGTCTATGAATTCCTAACTTTGGTGTGCTAGCAAAGCCACTTTATGGGGTAGCCAAAGGGGATCCTACCGTTCCTTTAGATCCCACAAAGCTCATTCATTCTCCCTTCCAGCAATTAAAAGCTGCTCTCCTTACAGTCCCAGCTGTATCTCTCTCAAACTTATCTCATCCTTTTATCCTGACATCACCAAACCCAAAGATTGGTAGTCAGAGTTTTGGGACAAAAGGCAGGAGATATTTTCTCCCTAGTTGCATATCTCTAAACAACTAGACACCACAGCTTGAGAATGGGCCCTTGTTTATGGGCCTTGGCGGCAGCTGCCCTTTTAACACAAGAAAGCTCTAAACTAACCTTGAAACAACAAACAAGCAAGACCTTCTCAGACAAGTCAGTTCTCTCCCTTTCCTGCCTACAACTTATTCATCTTACTTTCATTGAAAACTCCCAGTTCTCCTTTAAACCTTGCCCTCCCTTAAAATCCAGCCACTCTCATCCCCAAACGCTCATGATCCTTAGAACACAATTGCATGGAGGCTTTAGACCTCTTTCTCAGTCCCTTTCCACATATCTCCCCGCATCCCATTAAAGTTCATAGATGGGAGCACAACCTCCACGTCCACTCCCTGGGTGGGTGATGCCTTAGCAAATCTAACACAAGCTATTGAGGCTGCACAACTCCCAAAGGAGGTTGGGGTTATACACTGCAGAGGACACCAAACCCCCAATGACCCCATAACCCAGGGAAACGAACCGGCAGTTCTAACCACAAAATAGGCTGCTCAATCACCAACCCCCACTCTTTCTCTCCTGCTCAGGTCCTTCTCATGGCCACGCCCTTATCCCAATACACACCCCAAGAAATACAACACCTTCAACAGTTGGGGGCACAGAGAAAGGACAACTGGTATACTCTCTCTGTCGCTATGTCCTCCCTAATACACAAGCTGAGCAAATCCTTTTAGATTTCCATAATTCAGTTCATATAGGCCATGAACTCCTACTACACCTTCTTCAGCCCTTATATTACTCTCCCACAAAAGCACACGCTATCTTCTAACCTTAGTAGACACCTTTTCAGGTTGCATTGAGACTTTTCTCTGCACTTCAGAGGATGCTGCAGCAGTAATGCATGCTCTCACCTCAGGAATCATTCCTCGTTTTGGCCTCCCCACCAGTCACTCACTCGCCTACAGGTCGCCCCCCGCAAACCCTCAGGCCTCAGCCCCCCTCAAACTTATGTACGGTAGGCCTTTCAATCTCACACCTCTGCCTTCCAGCTCATCATGTTTAGGCCAGTATCTCCCTACTCTTTCGCTCATTAGGGATCTTAGGGAGCAGGCCAACCTTCTATTACCTCATCCTTTCCACCACCCTCCCAGACTTTAAACTGAGCCTGAGATAGCTCGTGTGTATTAAAACCTGAATCCCAAAGCCTCTCTCGCCACGTTGGGAAGGGCCTTATACAGTACTTCTTGCCACCCCCCATGGCAGTAAAGGTACTAGGAAAGGCCCCGTGGTATCACTTAATCTTGGTAAAACTAGCACCTGAGACTTTACTCAAAGAACCTGTTAACACCAAGCCCAGAGGGGTCCCTCTACTCAAACCCCAACCCGACATCTCCTCACACTTTGTCCACTTTAGGAACCATGAAATTAAAATTCTCTAGGACCTCCACTTTTCTCCCAATCCTAGAGGAAGGATGATCTTTCCCCAGCGATTATCCTCTCACTCTTGCAGGCCTGCGTCATATCCCTCGCACAAGAGCTACTATTATAGTATCTGTTCTAGTACTTGCTACAGGATTGGCAGCAGCTGCCCCAGAGCAGTGTAACATTATAGGAAGATTTCAACCCAGGCAGTCTGGCTCCAGTGTGAACTAAGAAGACTAACAGCTAAGAACCGGGGTGATGTGGTCTCCCGCATTCAGCTTTAAAAAGTATTGCTGGAAATAAGTATTTCCACATTTAGGCTCAGATAATTATTTATGTCTTAGTTCCTGTTAAAAGTGTCATCAATATTAATAACATTTTTTAAACAGAGGGAAAAGCATGTAGATTAAAAAACACCCTCTTTACACATTTAACAACAAATGCTAAGAATGAGATATCTTTACATTGCAAAATCAATGACCTTAAAAATTCATTGAGAAAAACAGGACTGCGACCTCGATGTTGGTTTTCCCTCAAAATCACCTGGGAACTTCCTTCTCCCTCAGCTCTGGGACAGCCAGTTCTCCTCCCCAGACAACAGAGCCCAGAAGAGACCCCACACTCAGGGATCAGAAGACCAACTACAGAAGGGGAGACACTTCGTCAGAGGCCAGCGGAGCCCAATGCTAAAGTCTGAAGCCACGAACGCTGGTGGAGGACAGATTTTCTGAAAGAGGGAAGAGGAAAGGTAAGCGGCTCAGGTTGCCTCCTGTCAGCCTCGAGGAATCAAAATATTATTAATTGCTAGAATTGCTTGAATGCTTTGCTTGCTTAAATACTAAAATAACTGTACACCAGAGACCTATGATGTACATATTGCGCCACCATTTTTAAAGTGATAAAACTGTAACATAGATTTTTAGATACTT
>NW_007753543.1:7867-8467 GCF_000696425.1 Galeopterus variegatus
TTTTAGATACTTGTTCAGGGGTTCACAGTAAGTTATCAGTCTAGTTGCCAGTAGCTCCTCAAACTGAGGTGTTTGATGCTCCCTAACACCTAAGGCCGACGTCTATGTTTATGCCATGAAGATCACTACAGTTATGCATCGAAAAATGCTAGGAGTCGCCTTCTCCACATGCTCCGTCATTCTCCGCCCTCTCTGTCTTCTTGCACGGCCTCCAGGCTCTGGTCTGGATTTCAGGTCCACACCCTGCTCAGGACTCATAGACCTGCACTCGGAGCACTTCCCACACCCTCCTCCTATGTCTCAGCCTCCGGACTCTAGACTCAAATCCTCATTCATTCATCTTTCTTCATTTATTCTATTTAAAATGGTGAATACTTTAATGGTTTCTTATACAATATAATCTTCATAGAAAAGACAAAACAATAGAGGAAAATTGAATGAACCTCCTCCAAACTCACTCCAGTACCACATAGGTATAATTTCATAAACAATTTGGATTATATCCCTTCAACCCTGCTCTGGGCCTATGAAAATCAGCTTTATCTACATGTCTATAATTATATATTTACATAAATAAAGCCCAACAGACATAATCTTATG
>NW_007753544.1:0-383 GCF_000696425.1 Galeopterus variegatus
AAATGATTGTGTAAAATTGGTGTTAATCCTTCTCTAAATGTTTGCTAGTACTCACCAGTAAAATCATCTGGCCCTGGAGATTCCTTTTGAAGAAGTTTTTAAATTGTAAATTATCTTAATAGTGATAAGGTTATTTAAATGAATTATTTCATATTGGGTGAGTGGTGGAATTTGTATTTTTGAAGAATTGGCTCATTTCATCTAGGTTGTCGAATGTATACATGTTCATAGTTCACAGTTTTTATCCTTTTGATGTCTATAGGCTCTGTAGTGATATCCACTGTTTTATTTCTCATATTAGTGAAGTGTCTTCTCTCTTTTTTCTTTGTTAGCTTTGCCAATTCTTTGTTAACACAACTGATCATTTCAAAGAACCAACTTTT
>NW_007753544.1:2021-2923 GCF_000696425.1 Galeopterus variegatus
TTTTTACTTTTCATGTACCTATATTATTATAGTTGAGTTTCTTGTAAACTGCATATTATTGGGTCATGTTTTTTTTGGTGTTTTTTTGTTTTTGGGGGGGGGTTGTCTTTTTCGTGACCGGTAAGGGGATCGCAACCCTTGGTGTGGTGTCGCCCACACAGCGCTCAGCCCGTGAGCACACCGGCCATTCCTATATAGGACCCGAACCCGCGGCGGGAGCACAGCTGTGCTCCCAGCCCCACACTCTCCCGAGCGCACCACGGGGCTGGCCCTTGGGTCATGTTTTTTAATCCACTTTGCCAATCTCTTTCTTTTAATTGGTATATTTAGATTATTTACATTTAGTGTAATTGTTGACATGTTAGGACTTAAGTCTGACATTTTTTCTCCTGCCTGTTCTGTTTTTCATTTCTGTTTTCTTATTCCTGCCTTCCCATGGGTTTCTTGAACATTTATTTTAGAATTCCATCTTGATTCATCTCTAGATTTTTTTAGTGTATATCTTTGTGTATACCTTGCTTAGTGATTGCCGTGGGCATTACTTTATATTACATGACATTAAAGTCTAATTATTAGTTATTTTACCAGTTTGAGTGAAGTATAGAAACCTTACCTCCCTTCATGTCCCTTTACCCTTGGCCATTTATCATCTAATTGTCTGAAATATTACCTCTCCATGCATTAAGAGCCACACTAGACAGTGTTACAATTTTTACTTGTATCATCAAACACAATTTAGAAAACTCAAAAAAAGAAGGAGAGTCTATCATATTCATCTATATCATTGTTCTTTCCATTCGTCTTCTTTCCTCATGTTCAAAGATTCCATCCTTGTCATTTACTTTCTGTTTAGAGAACTTTCTTTAGACATCATTTTAGGGTAGGAATTTATTTATTGTCTA
>NW_007753544.1:8114-8467 GCF_000696425.1 Galeopterus variegatus
TTTTTACTTTTCATGTACCTATATTATTATAGTTGAGTTTCTTGTAAACTGCATATTATTGAGTCATGTTTTTTTTTGTTGTTTTTTTTGTTTTTGGGGGGCGGGTTTGTCTTTTTCGTGACCAGTAAGGGGATCGCAACCCTTGGTGTGGTGTCGCCCACACAGCGCTCAGCCTGTGAGCGCACCGGCCATTCCTATATAGGACCCGAACCCACAGCGGGAGCACAGCTGCGCTCCCAGCCCCACACTCTCCCGAGCGCACCACGGGGCTGGCCCTTGGGTCATGTTTTTAAATCCACTTTGCCAATCTCTTTCTTTTAATTGGTATATTTAGATTATTTACATTTAGTGTA
>NW_007753545.1:0-631 GCF_000696425.1 Galeopterus variegatus
AGTATCATTCTAGGCATTTTGAGATCTGGTATCCCATAGCTCCTATTCCATGACTTTGATTATAAATTCCAATAACAACCTTCCCTTTAATTTCCTGAAGCCACCCTGTAACTCTCATCCCTATCTCCCTTTGAGATATTCCTATGTCCTTCATGACCCCTTTCCCAACATTTTACTTGCTTTCAATGACCCTTTATTTCTACATTTTCTATATTTTTGATTGCTCATGACCTCCCATTTCTCCTTTTTTTGCTTTAACCTCTACCCTCCCCTGATCCATCTTCCTTAAAACTTTCAGAAAAGGCAAAACTATGGAGACAGTAAAAAGATCAGTGGTTGTCAGGTGTTAGGAGGTAGGGAGGGATGAACAGGTGGAGCACAGAGGATTTTTAGGGCAGTGAAACTATTCTGCATGATATTATAACGGTGGATATATGTAATTACATATGTGTCCAAATCCTTAGAATGTACAACACCAAAAGTGAAGCCTAATGTAAACTACAGACTTTGGGTGATGAAGATGTATCTATGTAGGTTTATCAATTACAAAAAATGTTCCACTCTGGTGTAGGATGTTGATAGTGGGAGAGATTGTGCATGTTGTCACGCACAGAGTATATAGGAACTCTAT
>NW_007753545.1:2318-2634 GCF_000696425.1 Galeopterus variegatus
GTCTTTTCTTAGGTATGATTGGTTCAACAGAGATCATGCACATAATTCAGAGCAAATAACATTTGCTAGAGGGTTACACGATCTGCTTGTCTAAAACCAGTGTTTCTGAACCATTCGCTGGCAAGGGGGTTAGGATTACTTTGACTGGCTTGCACTAATCAGGATGCACTGATGGAACTATGGATAAGGTCCACTTTTCTGAGTCATATGGGATGCACTGGATGGAATAGACAGGTGAACAAAATCAGGGTTCTTTTATACTGGCAGAAGGAGGTGGATGATGCTAGGAGGCAACAAATATCAAATACTACTGACA
>NW_007753545.1:8117-8467 GCF_000696425.1 Galeopterus variegatus
AGAATTTGCATTTTTATTAAACTCCTAGGTGATTCTTATCTTACTATCTCACAGACCAGACTTGAGAAGCTCTGGCTTAAGTAGAAAGACATATTAAATAGTCTGAAGGTTGGACACAGTCCAAGACACAGTCAAGCCCTACGTTTTTTGTTTGTTTGTTTTTTCTTTACATTTTTCTGCTTTGTACTGCACCTCTCAGGCTTCCAGGCACCCACTGAGGCAGAGAGCTTCTTTGTTCACATTCAACAAAAGAGAGAAATAGCTCTTGCTGAACCATTACTTATACGGCCTTTTCTTAGGTATGATTGGTTCAACATAGATCATGCACATAATTCAGAGCAAATAACAGT
>NW_007753546.1:0-882 GCF_000696425.1 Galeopterus variegatus
TTGGGGCCGGTGGTGTGCTCACCTCTCTTCATGGCTCTCTTCCCCTGTCTCCTTCAAAAGGAGACTGGAGGGAAAGAGGAATCCCGGGCCATTTGTTCGCCCACTAAAAGGAACGAGGCTAGGGCTGTATGGGTTGGCTGCTGGCGGCGGACCCGACAGATACAACTGAACATTACTCAGTGTACCAGGAGCTAGAATATCTCAAAGTTAATAAAAAAGACAATTGATAGATGCCAACACTGAAACGACAGAGATGTTTAAATTATTTGGAGAGGATCTTATGGTGGCCATCATAAAAATGCTCCAATGAGCAATTGTGAACATGCAGGAAACAGAGAATAGTAGGAATTCTTAGTCAAAAAATAGAAAGTCCCAGCAAATAAGTAGAAAATACAAAGAAGGAACAAGTGGAAAAGTTAGAACTGAAGAACACAACTGAAATGTTAAAAGTTATGAACAGAAAAGACAGAGGAAAGAATCAGTGAACTTGAAGGTAGATCGATAGAAATTATCCTGTCTCTGTGACAGAAAGAAAATAGACAGGGAAAGGAATTGAGCCTCCGAGACCTGTGGAAAAAGAGAACTACATTTGTGCCACTGGAGACCAGTATGAGAGGAGAAATAGCATAGAGCAGAGTAGTACTAAAAGAATAGGTGAAAACATCCCCAATTTAGGAAAAGGGTCAACTCTACAATCACAAAGCTTAGTGAATCCCAAACAGCATAAACCCAAAGATACTCATGTCGAGACACGTCATAGCCAATCTTACAGAAAATTAGGGGAAAAAAAAAAAAAACTTGACAGCAGCCAGAAGAAAATTATATCTCATCTTCAGTGAAAAAACAATCAGGCATTGTGGGGGTCAGAAAGAAGCAGCACAC
>NW_007753546.1:2160-3235 GCF_000696425.1 Galeopterus variegatus
TGGCCGATGTCTGGATATGGTATTGTACCAGAGCTGAAGGAGGTTACCACTGGGGAAAATGGGGTAAAAGACACTTGGGATTTATCTGTATCGATTCTTACAATTGCCTATGAATCTGTAATTATCTCATAATAAAAAGCAATACCTTAAACCTCTTTCAAAATGTATGCTGAGTTATACATACTACTCTGAAAATGAGCACCCTAATTTTCTTACCATTTTGGGGTCCAAGAGACCTGGGTCTAAGCACTTATCCTGGCACTATCTGGTGTCTGGCTTCCCTGCAATTACAGTACATAGGTTCTCTGAGTCTGTTTGCTTATCTGCAAAATAGTGTTTAGTTAACAGTTTATCTTAAGGATTAATTAATTCATGTTTTTAAAGTACTAAAAATTGTACACTACATGTAGGAGGCACTCAATGAATAGATATTTTCTCTCTTGCTATTCAAATTTCATTTAGTATATTCTATATAAGACCGACCATCCAAATGTTTTGATGTTAGTAACACTGCGTAATTCTGTTATGTCCTATAGAAGATTTCAGAATACTTCCACATCCATATGTTTTCCTTATGCTGAAATAGAGACTCTCTTGAGGTTAAAGATACTGCCTTATAGCAAGCCCATCTACCACCATTTCTGGTGCCAAGTAGGTTTCCCATAAATGTTTGACAGGGGATTGCATCTTTTAATTTGAATAATCTGATTCCAAGATTAGATTGTAAAGTCCTCCCAGGGAAGTAGAATATCTTTTCCCATGCCCGATTCACCTGGAATCATGCACATCTCTCCTTATGTGTTGACCTTTAGGTGGATTATTGAGGATTATGTGGGCAAAGATTGTGAAAATCTTGAGCTGTAAGGAAACTGAAGTCATATTCTTGTCCCTTATTTCACAGATGCTCTTTGTGATGTTGGTGAATTGCCCACCGTGGGCCCACCTGACTTTACCTTAGCATTCTCTCAATGGGACACATTAACTTTAGTACTCCATTAGGATTTTTAAAAAATCGGGCCGAGCCTGTGGCACACTTGGGAGAGTGTGGCGCTGGGAGTGCAGCAGCGCTCCCGCC
>NW_007753546.1:8217-8467 GCF_000696425.1 Galeopterus variegatus
TAGTTAGGTCATAAAGGCAAAGCTCTCACAAATGGGATTAGTGTCCTTATTAAACAACAAAAACAAAAGCAGAACAGAGAGCTGCCTAACTCCTTCTACCATGTAAGAAGGCAGCATTTATGAAACAGAAAGCAGACCTTTACTAGACATCAAATCTGCTGGCATCTTGATCTTAGGCTTCCCAGCATCCAGAACTGCAAGAAATAAATTCCTATTGTTTATAAGCTATCTAGTTTATGATATTTTGCAG
>NW_007753547.1:0-8466 GCF_000696425.1 Galeopterus variegatus
CTGAAACAACTAAAAATACTGGATAAGATGTAAAAACATCTTTTAAAAGTATTCATGAAAGGGCAAAAATGTAAAGACTTCTCCAAAGCAAAGATAAACAAATAAATAAAAGGGTAAACCAGAGAACTGACTTCAGTAGTGTGCACGTTAAAATTTCACGGGTAGGGGGCCGGCCCAGTGGCGCACTGCTACAGTGCGCCGCTTGGGAGCATGGTGGCGCTCCCGCCGAGGGTTCGGATCCCACATACAGACCGGTTCCCGCTCACTGGCTGAGCGAGGAGCGGGAGCAACACCGAGGGTTGCGATCCCGTTGCCGGTCCCGGTCCGGTACGGGGGCGACACTGAGGGTTGCGATCCGTTGCCAGACACGGAAAAAGACACACACAAAAAAAATTTCACAGGTAGGCACTAAAAGAATTGAAAAAGAGTATAGAACTTCTAAACAAGTAGGGAGGAAAACTGGAATGAGAAAACAAAAGCAGGGAAAAAAACAAAAACAAAAAGGATACAAGTATACAGCGTACTTCAAAAGCTTTGTGGAAACATGGAATTAAAAAATAATACAAATCTTTCTATGAACTTTTTGAAGTACACTCGTGTGGTAGATATTAGCCCAAATATATGTTATGATAATAATGTGAATCGGCTAAAGGCTCCAGTTTAAAGACAATGATAATCAAATTAAATTAAAACTTCCAGTTGCATATCGTTCACAAAAGGCACATATGAAATAAAAGGATACAGGAAGATTCAAAGAAAAAAGATAGGAGAAGATAAGACAGGAAAATAGTAACCAAGAGAAAGCTGGTATTACTCTATTAGGTATTTTACAGGGTGAATAGATAGATAGATAGATAGATAGATAGATAGATAGATAGATAGATAGATAGATAGATAGATAGATAGATGATAGATTACACATAGATACATAGGTATTGATACACATATATATGAATGTATATATTAAATAAATAAAACTTAACACAAAAAACTTAACACAAATTCTGTGTTTAATTCTAAACACAGAATTAAAACAAAACAACAGTTTTAATTTACCAAGAAGATAACAATTTGAAACTTTTATGCAACTCATAAACTCAGAATAGACAAAGCAAAAATGATAGAACTATGGGAGAAAAATTTAAATCAAAACATATAGAAAATTTTTACATACCCCTTTTAGCAATTGGTAGATCAAGTGACAAATGTGCATATGTATACATTATTAAAGCTGTAATAGATTTGATTATAAATAATAGAATTTCTTTAAGGTAACTATAAAGAATATTGCACCCCCCAAAAATGGGAAGTACAAACTCTTCTCAGGCATACATGAAACATTTACAAAAATCTACAATATATTGAGCCACATAGAACATTTGAACACATTTTAAAGGATTTGGATTGTGTAGACCACTATGCAATGATTAGAAATCAATACAAAGAGATAAGAAAAAATATTTTATTTGTTTAACCATAGAGTTCAGACCTCAATGAATTTACTTCCAGCATGGCAGGGTGAGCTGGCCAGAGAGAATCCTCCTCAGGATTCCAACAGATGTGTGTGTGACTGGCCACCAACTGGCCCTTTAAGGTAACTATAAAGAATATTGCACCCCCCAAAAATGGGAAGTACAAACCCTTCTCAGGCATACATGAAACATTTACAAAAATCGACAATATATTGAGCCACATAGAACATTTGAACACATTTTAAAGGATTTGGATTGTGTAGACCACTATGCAATGATTAGAAATCAATACAAAGAGATAAGAAAAAATATTTATTTGTTTAACCATAGAGTTCAGACCTCAATGAATTTACTTCCAGCATGGCAGGGTGAGCTGGCCAGAGAGAATCCTCCTCAGGATTCCAACAGATGTGTGTGTGACTGGCCACCAACTGGCCTGTGATGGATTAATGTTTAGATTTGTGCATAAGGGGTTAATTTGGACTTGACAGGATCTTTTTTTCTTTGGAATGTGGACAATCATTTGTTCCTAAGCAATTCATAAGGTTTTCTGGTCCAGCCTATGCTTTTCCAAGCCAAAATGTTCCTTCCCACAGCCCAGCAAGATAAAGAATTCAGGACAGCTGGAATTTAAAAACACCCTCGTGAGTTGGGTCTTTATTAGGATAAGCAGAGAAAATCACTACATTTAGGTCTTCTTTCATGTGTTTTACACTTGGGATTGAGCTCTAAGTACTAGCACGAGAAAATACAAATTGGATACATAGACATCACATGTTTTAACCAAGCAAAAAAGGGGCATTTTGTAGCCAAACTACAGTGGAACTTACTGAGAAAGGCTAAAGAACCGTTAGGTGGTCATTTGGCATCTGATATATAGTTCTCTCTGCTTTCATTTGAAAAATATTCTGGGTCTTAGAAAAGACGAGTGCAGATTTAATTAATAGTAATGGGAATATTCCAAAAGGTCAAGTGAAGTCAGAAGAGCTCCTGGGAATGCTGCAGTCAGCAGACTCTTCAGGTTGTAACTAGATCCATGAGTCATCATTCTGGACACATTGGGAGGTTTTTAGGTCAGTTTCTATTGATTTATGCAACACTCTAGGAGAAATCGTGAACTCAGAGATGTCATTTACCTTGAACAGATTCATCTCTGGAACAAAACAGAGATCAGGATCCCAGGCAATTGTTAAAAGATGTTGTGGTAGGATATTAAAGAAGAAAAGATGTGCATCAAAGAAGTGGTGGCAAGATGACAAGACAGACATGGAAGAGGACAGTGAATTTAAAAGTGATTTCAAGTGTAACGTATGTATCTGGCTCATTGCTAGAACCAGACTACAAATTACTTAGTGGATAATTAAGACCCTGAAAAATCTTTTCGTTTCTGGTCCTTTCTGAGCTACTTAGTTCACAAGCATGAGTGAAGGTGGGGCGAGCCTTAGCGCTGTGCTTTCCAAGCTTTTTCACACTGGGGTACACGGAGAATGAATATTCCTTTTCAGTACACTGAAGGAGTCTCCTGACCACCTGGAGCAGCCCAGGCCCTGCCCCGCACACCCTCTAGGCAGTGCTTTCCAAGCTTTTTCACACTGGGGTACACGGAGAATGAATATTCCTTTTCAGTGCACTGAAGGAGTCTCCTGACCACCTGGAGCAGCCCAGGCCCTGCCCCGCACACCCTCTAGGCCTGAGATCAATGCTGAGGCCACACTTTGAGAAGGTGGGCCTCGGACCCTGAATGAATAGCTATTTTATAGCATCTCAAACTTAACATCCAACACCCAATGCTTCTTCTTCCTGCCAAGATCTTCTCCCACAGATATCTCATCTCAGCATGGCCATGCCACTCTTCCAGTCAATCAGACCAGAACCTTGACTGAGCACCTTTCCTTACACCCTGTTAGGAACTGAATTGCGTCCCCTCCAAAAAGATATGTTGAAGTCTTAACCCCCAGCACCTCAGGATGCAATCTTATTTACAAATAGGGTCATTGCAGATATATTTAGTTATGTTGAGATGAGGTCATATGAAGCAGGTTGGGATCCTAAACCAATAATGACTAGTGTCCTTATAAATGGGGGACAGCTGGACACAGACAGGCACAAAGAGAGACAGCCATGTGGCAATAAAGGCAGAGATGCTTTCAACAAGGAACACCAAAGACGGCCAATAAACCAAATCACCAGAAGCTGGGAGAGAAGCACAGAACAGATTCTCCGTCATCACCCTCAGAAGGAACCAACCTGGCCAATGGCTTGATTTTGGACTTCCAGCCTCCAGAGCTGTGAGCCAATAGACTTCTACTGTTTAACCAGCCTGATTTGTGGTACTTTGTGACAGCTGCTCCAGCAAACTAATACACACTTTTCATTCGATGGAACTGCAAATCCTCTGAGCACTACTGGACAGCATGACCTCTTGTCCCCAGTCCCTGCTGCTCTATCCTCTTCTAGCCTCCATCATTTCTTGCCTGGATTAGTGCAACTGCCCCCTACCTGGGCTTCTGCATCTACCCCTGCTCCTGCTCTTCCCCAGCACTCTATTCTCAGCACAGTAGTCCAAGTCGTCCCTTTGGAAACCAAGTGAAATCATGTCACCCCTTTGAGCATCCTCCTTGACATCCCATCCCACCAAGAGCAAAGGCCAAAGACCACCTGGTGGTCAACAAGGCGTCCCATGAGCTGGTTCCCCAGTACCATCTACTTTCATTGCTCACTCCTTAATCTTTCTCTCCTACTCCCGAAAGCTCCCCACTCAGAGCTTTGGTACCTGTTGTTCCTCTGCCTGGAGCATTCTTTCCCCGGATGCTCACATGACTGGCTGCCTCATCCCCCTCAGGTCTCATCTTTCCAGGGAGGCCACCCCCTTCACTGCAGAATGCCCCCTTCTGACATTCTACACATTTTGAGTCCTGCTTGCTGTGGAACTCCCCATACTGAGGAATTTTACAGCAATAAATGCCTACATTAAAAAAATAGATCTGGAGCTGGCCACTTAGTTCAGTTTGTTAGAGCACAACCTTATGACATCAAGGTTATTATGAAGGCAGGGAATTGTATCTACTCTATTCACTACTGCATTCCTAGCATTTAGAACAAGGCGTGGGACATGGTAGCCCCTTAATTCATATTTATTGAATGAGTGAAGGAATGAGTGCTTTTCAACACCCATGAGCTCCTACTCAGACCTGGGGGAACAACCCTCCATCTGGTCCAGGTTGCCAACACAGTGCCTGGCATGGGTGGGGCGGGGGCTGCTAGAGGTGAGGTGCCCAGATCTTGGCAGGAGAAGAGAATGACTGCCTGGACCATCCTAATCTGCTAAACAGCCAAGCAAGTGTGGTTTTAATAGGAAATATTGAAGGGTTTTATAAGATGGCCGAATAAGAAGAAAAAGGAGATCAGGGTGACTCATGAAACTACCTGTGACAAAGAAAGAAAAATAGGATCAGAGGGAAAAACCAATACCAAATGATAGGTTTGAATAGTGGGGGGTTCACAGAGACATACCAGGCTCATACCACATATTTTGGACCCAATGTGGAAAAAGAGAAAGAAAAAAAGCTATGGCAATAGTGTTATAACTTCCAAAAGCAGGTCTGATTTCTTATCATGCGTGTTATTATTTTATTGCATTGAGGAAGAGAGAGTAAGCAAGGCATCTTACAAAACACATTAACAGGCAATTCAAAAAAGAAACAGTAAAAAGCCAATAAACATACGAAAAAGACGCATTTAACCTCACAAGTAATCAAAGCAGCACACATTAAAACAATAATAAAACAATTTTCCTACACACTGGGTAGAATTATTTAAATGATACTATTCAATGAATTTCAGAACAAGCATAGAAATGTAAAATTGGCATAACTTTTCCAAAGGATAAGTTGGCATTATATATCAAAAGGTTCTTAAAATTCATATTTTATTATTCAATGACAGCACTTACAATTTACTCCAATTTTCCCACAATGTTTTTTGTGCATAAAAGGTAAATCTGGTAAGTGCCTGAGCTGGGATTGGAACTCAGTCATGTCAACTCCAAAGATCACAGACCTATCAAACTCTCAGAATCCCACAGGAAGGAAAGTGGGTCTGCAGAACTTGAAATAAAGACTTTAGATGCAGAACTACTTCCAACCTATAAAAAATGGGATATAAAATATGTTCAGTGTGTCTAGTAAAAGCCATGATTTGGCTTGCAGAACTCCTGAACCTAGATCATTCTGAGCCAAGTAAGACAGTACATTGAGCATTGGAAAAAAACCTCAGCTCTTCTGACTATAGGAACACATTACCAGTTCACATCATAATGATGTACTTAGCAAGGTTATCTTAACAAGAAATGTCCTGACATTCACATGAATAAATACATGTACACATCAGATAGATTTAGGATGCCTTAACGTGGGACACAAAACACCAATTACCTTGCAGGAGCAAGCTTATGCAATGCAGCACTATTTTGAAAGCCTTTGTCATAAAGCAAACAAAAGGCAAGCAGGGCTTTGCAGTGTCTCAGACTCTCCTTCCAGTCAGCCCATGGCCAGGGGATTTTACAAGGTTAGTTGCAAACGTGGAGGAGACGACTCTGATGCAAGCTGTTCTCTAGGAATTAATACATTTCTAAGTCAAGAGCCAGGCAAGTGGCAATGCTAATCAAGCCAGTGACAGCATTAATCTCTTTTGGCTCAGCTCAAAATGGGATATGCCACAGGTGACCCCAAGTCCTTCCCTCCCCTTCTCAAGCCATTAGCTGAACATCATATTTCTTTCTGCTGCCAACACCGGCGCCACCAGCAGCACAATTCAAATAAGAGGGGGAAGAACACACTTGACGAGAAAAGCTTATTAACTCTGTCTGGGAATTTCTGTGCTCACCTATGACTGGTTCTCAGGTATTCTCTTAATTGGCCCAAAGTAATGAGAAGATAACCCTCAGCCAATTACTTTACACACCTCACAGGAGGATGAACAGCTAAAAATGTCAGACTTCAAATTGAAGTCTTGTGCTACAATGACCAAAGGGGAGGCTTATGCCAAGGGAAATTTCAGGAAGTGACTTAAATATGAATGAGTCATCTCAAAATCCTAGGTGTCACTATTCTACTGCAGTGTCCAACCATGACAGGATGCCACAAACGAACTAGAACTGAAGACTGACAAGGTACGCCAAGGGAAATTTCAGGAAGTGACTTAAATATGAATGAGTCATCTCAAAATCCTAGGTGTCACTATTCCACTGCAGTGTCCAACCATGACAGGATGCCACAAACGAACTAGAACTGAAGACTGACAAGGTATCTGATCTGTTTAAACCTGGCCAAACTCTACCCTGAAGGAGCGGTTTAAAGAATAAATTAAATATGAATGACTAGATCATTCTCCATAAACAAGGGTTCTATGGAGAACCTAGCAAGCCCAAACCCAAGGCCTGGAATCATCTATATAAACAAGGAAATGACACAACTCTAATTTCCATCCCTTAAAGATCTCAATGCCCCTTAATTTAAAGGTCAAAAGGCTAACAATTTCCCTATGAAAAGCTCTTTATTATTACATATATATGCCCCTCTGCCCTCTATTCAGAGTTATGAGTCCAGAATCTTTTTCCAGTGTCGTTTCCTTTGATTACCTTGCAGAGTCTAGGAATAGTGTTGCAAAAGAATGTGACTTCGCTTCAGTTGCCAACTTCCAGCTCTTATGGAGCACAGAGCCTAAACCATCAATGCTCATTTTGCAGGCCTGAAATGCATCTTTCTTTCTCTTCTCTCTCCTGAAGCACATGCCCTTCAGGAGGATGCAGTGTCCTCCCCTTCTGAATTGCAGGTTTTAGCAAACGTCTCTGAAACTATTTTTTTTGGAGAAAGAAAATAGGGAAGAAATTACCTCGAAAGTACTTTCCCATACTCCTTCCCTATGAGTACCTTGGATCTGGTTCCAGCCAGGCTGATTCAAATGGGGCCTCAGACCCTGCAGAAGAGGCACCCTAAGCAAGTGATGTTTGGGGACCCCTGAGCCTACAATCAGCCACAGCTTATTAGACCAGATAAGAAAAACTGGCCCAAGGACTGGCAAGTGACCTGAGACAGAATCTCTGCAGCAGGGGACTTAGGGAGGATGCATAGCTTGGAAAAGCACAGTAAGATGCAATTCAGAGTTGGAAATGGATGGTTGGAGAAAAATAACACCTGCTGTTTTCATAATACACACTATAGAATGTAGTATGTGACAAGACTTCCTGGGCCCGTAAAGATGCACAGGAGATAGTGATGTGAGATGCCTAAGGTTGAATAACACCAGAAAGGAGACTGAGAACAACAGTTTCAGGGTGGGGAGAGTGGCCTCCGCCAGGCTCCTGTGTATGTGGAGCCTATAAGAAAACCCTAAATTCTTAAAGTAACACAAGTGAGTCGCTCTTCCTAAAAACCAAAGAGCTTATGGAAGACATTGATTAAATGGCATCAAAATTAGTAACTGAGAATATAAGGTAGAGAAAGAGGGTGTTGAAATTAATTTGCTACTGAATTATCATTGCAAAATTATTTGTATATTAGTAACTTAAAACTATTTTCCCTAAAACAAAAAGTCCATTTCTAACAATGGCAATTATATATCTCTCCCCTTCACATTATACAATTCCAGGGAAAGGACTAATATCACTGTTAAGGAGTAGCCAGCTTATGTAGAAAACTATATGTGAATTTCTATGGATTGTATTTCACTTGAAAATGGTCTGGCAAAAAAAAGAAAGAATAGGGTTAAATAGTATTGTTAACAAAGTTGATTGATACAACTTGTGCTAATGATTGCTTTTGAGAGACTGAATATATAAGCAGACGATGGCCAGACCGTACATGAAAATAGAACTGACCCACAACCTACAGCAACCAGCCCAGGAAACCAACTCATTCTCTACAGTAACCAGCCTGCCAGAAGCCAGTCTGCCATCTATAAGTCAGACTTGCAAGAAGTCAGACCACTGTCTCTA
>NW_007753548.1:0-244 GCF_000696425.1 Galeopterus variegatus
CTTTAAACAGGTGAACAATATATGAATTATATCTCTATAAAATTATTATTAAAACAAAAAAATCTCAGAACGGTGAGGTAAACAAAGTCATTGTAATAAATGGTTTGAGCACAACTGGGTAGCCATTTAGAAAAACATAAAAATTAGATCCATACCTCAAATCTCACATTAGGATAAACTCCAAATATAATATATAATAAATGTATTTATACTTTGATACGAGCAATCCCATTTCTATCTTAAG
>NW_007753548.1:5341-6327 GCF_000696425.1 Galeopterus variegatus
ACATGTTTTTCTTTGGGGTATGTGATTTATCTGCTCATGTCCTTCACCAAATTTCTGCTTACATTTTTCTACTTCATTTTTCAGAGTTCCTTTCGCAATAAGGATGTTAATTTTTGTGAGTTTTTTTTTTTTTAAAAAGAGGGTAAAATAATGGTTACCAAAGGCTGGGAGGGGTGAGGGGTGGGGGGGAAGATTAGGAGTGAACTAATGAGGACAAACTATGCTGTCTACCAAGAGTGAATTACTGTGCAAGATATGCATGTATTGAAACAACACACTACATCCCACAAAAATAATAAAAATAAAATTGAATTAAAAAAAGAAAGAGAAGGAAGGGTTTGCCCGTGGCTCACATGGGAGAGTGTGGTGCTGGTGAGACCAAGGCCACGGGTTCAGATCCCTATATAGGGATGGCTGGCTAGCTCACTTCGGGGAGCATGGTGCTGACAACACCAAGTCAAGAGTTGAGATCCCCTTACCCATCTTTAAAAAAAAAAGAAAAAAGAAAGAAGCCAGTCACAAAGGATCATATATTGTATGATTCCATTTATATGAAATGTCCAGTATAGGCAAATCCATGGAGACAGAGAATAGATAAATGGTTGCCTACAGCTGGGGGAAGTTGGGGGTAAATGAGCAGTGAATGCTAATGAGTAAAGGTTTCTTTTGCGGGTGATGAAAATGTTCTAAAATTGATTTTGGTGATGACTGCACAGCTCTGTGATATACTAAAAAGCACTGAACTTTAAACAGGTGAACAATATATGAATTATATCTCTATAAAATTATTATTAAAACAAAAAATCTCAGAACGGTGAGGTAAACAAAGTCATTGTAATAAATGGTTTGAGCACAACTGGGTAGCCATCTAGAAAAACATAAAAATTAGATCCATACCTCAAATCTCACATTAGGATAAACTCCGAATATAATATATAATAAATGTATTTATACTTTGATACGAGCAATCCCATTTCTATCTTAAG
>NW_007753548.1:7062-8466 GCF_000696425.1 Galeopterus variegatus
AATATAATATATAATAAATGTATTTATACTTTGATACGAGCAATCCCATTTCTATCTTAAGATACACCTGCTGCTATGGACTGAACTGTGTTTGCCAAAATTTGTATGTTGAAGCCCTAACCCTTAATGTGATATTATTTAGAGACGGGGCTTGTGAGAGATAATTAGGTTTAGATGAGGTCATGAGGGTGGGGCCCCTTACATGGGATTAGTGCCTTATAAGATGAGACACCAGAGAACTTGCTCTCTCTCTTACCATGTACAGACAGAGCAAGTAAGCCATCTGTAAACCTCACCAGAACATGATCATGTTGGGACCCTGACCTTGGACTTCCAGCCTCTAGAACTATGAGAAAAGAAAGTTCTGTTGTTTAAGTCACCCAGTCTACGGCATTTTGTTATGGCAGCCCAAGCTGACTAAAACATCTAAGTACAAAATACCCTATGTACATGATTATTCACTGCAGCATTGTTTGTAATAGTGAATCTTAAAAACACAAGTATACAGCAATAAAAGACAGCAATAAACTGTGGTTTATACAATGAAGTACAATGCAGCCCTAAAGAAAACTGAGGGCAGTCTCTCTATGGCTGTATTAAGATACAGAGATCTTCAGAATACATTGTTATATGAGAAAAGCAAGTTGCACAACACTATATATATAATATACTACCTCTTCGGTAAGAATAAGAGCTAAGAATGTGCATAATGTATGTGTTTATACTTTTTCTACTTCAAAGGGGGGGGGGAATGAAAGGATTAAACAAGAAACTAATGGAAATTACCTTTGGGGCAGTGAGAAAAAGGATGGCAGCAACAGGATAAAGGGGAAAAGGACAACGTTTGTTGAAGTATGTACCTTTATATATACCTCTTTTCCCAATTTTTATTTTGAAAATTTTCAAGCCCACAAAAAATTAAAGGAACAGAACAATAAGTAACAATATACTGTGTATCTAGGTTCAACAATTGTTACCATTTTGCCATATTTGCTTTACCTCTCTTTCCCATCAACTAAAGTTCACGTTATGACCCCTCACACCTAAATACCTCAGCATATATCTCCAAATAAGAACAATCTCCTTAATACCTAGAATCTACAATCATAACTAAGAAAACAAACAATACTTTCACAAAATTGGCTTTATGATCCTATTAACGAGTTAAAAAAACCTCTGACTTAAAGTCATTCCATATGAATCATGTTTTTATGTCTTTATATCTATGTATTTTTACATCTTTGAAAATTGTGCTTCGGCAGCTTTGGAGATCTCACCAAGATGATCAAGAGGAGCCACTCTGTGGGGCCAAATAAACTGCACTGTTCAAGAAGTACAGCTCATGGAATCAACTCAAATGTCCATCATCGGATGAGTGGATACGGAAAATGTGGTATATCTACA
>NW_007753549.1:0-1420 GCF_000696425.1 Galeopterus variegatus
CTTCCCAAATAAATTTATTAAGATTATTCTTCAGAAAAATATGTGAAAGAGGAAGTTAAAAATACTAGTTGTTGGTGATTGGTCACTTTACATTATATTTAAAGTTATTTCATTACTGTAGTTATTGTGCCAGATGTCCCAAGACCTGGGTTTTTTAAAGGTTAAAACTTAACAAAACAAATAAACAGGTAGTGTTCAACACCCCCTTATTGTTTGCATTTCAAATTTGCCTTTGCTCAGAAGTAATATGATTCAAAGGATGCTACCCAGTACACAATAGGTTCTCAAAAAATATTTGTTTTATGACAAACCTGTTGTAGATAAGGTTGGTATACATATCTGCCTGCTAGATGTATAATGTTAACTTGTCAGATGTAAATGTTAAAATGTAAGTTTATATATTTGAAATTATATAGCCAATATTTATTGTTAATATAAACTACCCAATCAGGGTTTAACAAGAAACCTTTCCCTAAAGCTTTAGAAGAAAGTTTTTGGTAATGAACCTAATTTAGCTGCCTTTGCACAAGTTCATAGTATGTAATATGTTACACTATTTATTGTTTCAAGTTTTCCTGATTTACCTGGTCAGATTTCAATTGTAACTTTCTGTGACATTTGCTTTGAGATATCTACTGAGGAGGCTATATGCCTAGCCCCAGTGTAAGAGAACTCTAGGATTATTAAGGTTAACCTAGTTGTCCCTAAGGTGCTTATAGCATTTTTATGAGGTATCTAGTCATTATTTCTTGAGATAATACTCATTAAGGTACAATAGAAGTAGAGGTCACTCATGGGAATGACTGTAAGTAACACTGGACATAATATAGATCGTGATTCCCAGAAGCTCTAGGAGCTAGATTTTCTTTTGAAGGAAGTTACTTGTAAACACTAAGAATTTTGAGTTGAAACTCTTAAGACATTGTCTTAGCATTAGAAAAAATAAGGGGTCAGAAAGCAGATTTTTGTTTGCAGAGGGAGTGATTAAATCATTTGGGTTATTGCATATTTAGCAAATAGGTGTGTGTCTGCTATATGTGAGGCACTGGAGATAAAACTATGAGCAAAAGTAAAATCTTTCAATGAACTAAACAGATGAAAATTCTGCTCTCATAGTACTTTCATTGTAATAGGGAGAGACAACAAGAATTATTAGTTGGTGGCAATTGCCTTGGGAAAAATTAAGGACAGTGTTGTTGTAGGGTGGGGGTTGCATTTAAAATGAATTGATCAGGAAATCTTGACTGAGAAAGTGACATTTGAGCAAAGACCTGCAGTAGGCAAAAGGAGTCAGCCATGCACCTATCTGGCTGAGGAAAGCATTCCCGGCAGGAGAAACGGCAAATACAAGTACAAAGGCCCTGAGGAGGTGGGAGTACACCTGTTGTTCAAGGAAGGCTGTGTGGCTGGAGCAAGGTGA
>NW_007753549.1:5639-8466 GCF_000696425.1 Galeopterus variegatus
TAATTTCTCATTTGAAATTCAGAGAGATTAAATAACTTGCTGAACAAATATTGGATCGAACCATCTGAAATTGCTGATATTAGACTGTTGACCTACAAAAAGCCCTTCTATTTGGTTCAACTTAATAAACATGGTTGTTTAGTGGCAACTACAGGCCAAGAGTCCTACTTTCTGGTTCTCTTTGAAGTTTTAACCCTCCAGTATGTGTTTACACTGTCAACATCAGCATCAGCCATCAATGCTCATTGAGTGCTTATATTGGCTCTAGACATTTAAAAAGGGGGTTATTGAGGTATAAGATGAAATCTGCTCAAAACGAATGAACTGCTAGGTTTGTTGCAGAGACATCAGATACTCCAAATTTCAAGTGAAGATTAGTCTCCCAATGTCAGTATGTTTTACGGGGGAAAAAAATGAGTCCTTTACTATTTAAGTATGTGTGGAAAATGCTGGTTTAAAAATCAAGTTACCGAGTGACTGTTTTAACTAAATTATGAGATTTAACTAATGAGATTTTATTGTGCTTGGTTTGGATTCTCTTTTTCAGTTAAATAATTTTTTTAGCTTCACCTCATTATGTATTTCCTTTAATACTTTCAGTGTACGGGTTCAACCATTAGAAACAGATTGGTTATATCACCACCCAACTGAGTTCTTGCCATTGACCTTCTATGAAATAAAGTATCTGAAGCTGTTCTGAAAAAATTTTAGTGACTAACTTTATGTATTACATTGAGATATATTTTATCATTAGTCATTTTGTTATGACTGAATATTTAATAGATGATGTGATTTTAAAATGTGCTTCATACATTTATAGGATGGAAGATGCTGATAATTCTGAGAAGAGTGTAAATGAAGAAAATGGAGAAGTATCAGAAGACCAATCTCAAAATAAGCACAGTCGCCACAAAAAAAAGAAGCATAAACACAGAAGTAAACATAAGAAACATAAACATTCCTCAGAAGAAGACAAGGATAAAAAGCATAAACATAAGCATAAACATAAGAAACACAAAAGAAAAGAGGTTATTGATGCTTCTGACAAAGAAGGTATGTCTCCAGCAAAAAGAACTAAACTCGATGATTTAGCTTTGCTAGAAGACTTGGAAAAACAGAGAGCCTTGATTAAAGCTGAACTTGATAATGAGTTAATGGAAGGAAAGGTCCAATCCGGGATGGGGCTAATTTTACAAGGTTATGAGTCTGGCTCTGAAGAAGAGGGGGAAATACATGAAAAGGCAAGAAATGGAAATAGGTCTAGTACTAGATCTTCAAGTACAAAGGGGAAACTTGAACTTGTGGACAGTAAAAATAGTACGAAAAAGCGAAGTAAAAGCAGATCCAAAGAACGGACTAGACATAGGTCGGATAAAAAGAAAAGTAAGGGAGGTGTTGAAGTAGTAAAAGAAAAGACAACTAGGAGCAAGTCAAAGGAGAGGAAAAAGTCTAAAAGTCCATCCAAGAGAAGTAAGTCCCAAGATCAAGCAAGAAAATCAAAATCCCCTGCCCTTAGAAGGCGATCTCAAGAGAAAGTCGGGAAAGCCAGATCTCCTACTGATGATAAGGTTAAAATTGAAGATAAAAGTAAGTCAAAAGATAGGAAAAAATCTCCAATTATAAATGAAAGTAGAAGTCGTGATCGAAGTAAAAAATCCAGATCCCCAGTTGACTTAAGAGGTAAGTCCAAAGACAGAAGGTCACGGTCCAAAGAGAGAAAATCAAAACGGTCTGAAATTGATAAAGAAAAGAAGCCAATTAAGTCTCCCTCTAAAGATGCTTCTTCTGGGAAAGAAAATAGATCACCCAGTAGAAGACCGGGTCGTAGTCCTAAAAGAAGAAGTTTGTCTCCAAAACAACGTGATAAATCAAGAAGAAGTAGATCTCCACTTTTAAATGATAGAAGATCTAAACAGAGCAAATCACCTTCTCGGACTCTGTCTCCTGGTAGAAGAGCCAAGAGCCGATCCTTAGAAAGAAAACGAAGAGAACCAGAGAGGAGGCGACTTTCTTCTCCAAGGTAACTTGTTTACAAAACCTTAATGCTTTTACCAATGTACCATATTTTAAAGGGAAAACTAGAACTTGTGGACAATTAAAAATGAGGTAGTACTGAGTTTCATAATTTTAAATACAGTCCAGTCCATTAACTATATTAATATTTGCACTTTGTCAATGAATATTTTTATTATGGGTGCTTTACAAATACTGACTGATGATAGAATTGGTATTTTTTTTTTTAAGTTCTTGATTTAGTTTAGTATCTGATTTGCTAAATCACTCCTTTAAATCCAAATAATTTGATAGACAAATCTTCATGGGGTAGTGCAAAGAGGAGATTATTACTTCTTTGAACAATATAGGCTGAAACTTCTAACTTTAAAAGGGGGGGTAATCAGTTTAAGTACTGATCTGTTTATTCTCTTGCACTTGCAGGATTTTGAATTTTAACAGTGTAAATTGAAACTAATACCATTGTTTTGCCCCCAAAGTATGATTAAGCTTAAAATGGAAATGATTTTGTTACTAATTTATGTCATTATAATCTCATTGTTGAGAAAAGTAGTACCTCTTATTTGGGAAGAATGGTATAAGAAATGATTTTATTTTGTACCAATAATAATGATGTTTTATATTTGTATAGTACATTAAGTCTACTAGAGTTCTTTCTGTGATTGTCTTAACTCATGAGGTGGGGGGACTCTTTCATACCTAATTTATAAATGAAGAAGTAGAGTCAAAGAAGTTGTATAGTTGGCCGGCCCGGTGGGATCCCACATACAGACCGGTTCCTGCTCACTGGCTGAGTGAGGTGCGGGCGCAACAC
>NW_007753550.1:0-413 GCF_000696425.1 Galeopterus variegatus
CTCTCTGTGGGAGTGTCAGCCTTGGGGGCGGGATGGGTCACATTCAACTTTGTCTTCCTCCCGGTGCCTGGCACCAAGCAAGCACACAACAAATTCAGCACCTCCTGTGTGCACACTCTTGGGAAATGCTCTGCAAGTCTCAAGACACCACTTCATACACAGGGTAAATGACATCTGTTGGGAAAATGTATTGGCCAGGGTTCTTCAGAGAAACAGAGCATAAAGGAGATATACATATATTCCCATAATTTTCTCAAATTCTATGTATATTGACTCATGCATTTATATGTATGTATGTATATGTGTGAACAAATTATACATAGGACTTATATATGTGTAAATTGTGTGAGTTATATATGTTATATATATATATATAATTTGCCCAGGCAATCATGGAGACTGGTAAGTCCAAA
>NW_007753550.1:2148-2669 GCF_000696425.1 Galeopterus variegatus
GGTAGCTGCCTCCCAGGGTTGTCATGAGCACTAAAAGAGATAGAGCATGCATATATGTGGTGTGTACTGCAGCCATCCGTCAAAAATGTTAGTTCCACTCCCAGCTTCAATTTGAGAAGATTACAGATTGCAATCACAGTGCCAGGTCTACATCTCAAAAACAGTAGTGCTGTGGGTCGATTGAATTGTGTCCCCCAAAGTCCACATATCAGAAACTCAATTCCCACTGTGACTGTTGAGGTTGGGAAATCCTACTGTGGTCGTTGAAAGGTGGGGCCTTGAAGAAGGGATCAGATTGCAGGACCCTAGGGAATGGATTAGGAATGCTGGTCAGGGGCGTGGTTCTGAGGGCTTTAAAGGGAGAGCACATGAGGAATTGGTCTCTGACTCTCTGCTCTGCCGTTTTGCAATGTGACACCCTGCTGTCACTGAAGTCACCACCAAAGAAGGCCTTCACCATATGTGTTCCCTGGACTTTGGACTTCCAGCCTCTGAAACTGTAAGCAATAAATTTCATTTTC
>NW_007753550.1:2843-3254 GCF_000696425.1 Galeopterus variegatus
TGTTCCCTGGACTTTGGACTTCCAGCCTCTGAAACTGTAAGCAATAAATTTCATTTTCTTAGTTAATCACCCAATTCCAAGTGTCCTGTTATAAGTAACAGAAATGGACTAATATAAGTAGTTAAAAGACAGCATGAGCATCTCAAAAGGGTTCAGAGGAACTAAAGCCCGACTTCTGTCGCAGGGACTCATGCCCTGATGAGAGCCAGCTCTTCATCAACTACTCAGGAAATCCTGCATAGCACAGACCCCACGCGGGGCACCAAGTGTGGAAGGCAGCCTCCTGAGGAGGCCCCCAACAACCCCCATCTCCTGGTGTTCCTGCTGCTGTGAGGCCCCCTCCCTGCGAGTGCAGGCTGCACTTGCACTTCCATCTAAGGAATAGAATGCAGCAAAAGTAATGGGATGTCT
>NW_007753550.1:3763-6293 GCF_000696425.1 Galeopterus variegatus
TGCAGGCTGCACTTGCACTTCCATCTAAGGAATAGAATGCAGCAAAAGTAATGGGATGTCTCTCCTGAGATGAGGTGTAATTTCCATCTTGCTAGCATGCTCACACACACACACTCAATTTGGGGACACCAGTTGCCACGTTATGCTGCCCTATGGAGAGGCCCCTGTGGCAAGGAACTGAGGGTGGCCTCCCAACACAGCCAGAGACAATTGGAGGCCCTTGAACCCAATACCCTGCAAGGAGTGGGATCCCACCCTCAACCATGTGAGCGAGCTGGGAAGGGCGTTCTTCCTGGTGGAACCCTGGGAGGACCGCAGCCCCAGCACACCTTGATCGCAGCCTTACGGGAGACCTGGAGCGGGAGGACCCAGCCAAGTTGTGCTCCTGATCACAGAAACTGTGAGATAGTAAGTGTGTCATTATAAGCTGGCAATGCTCTGCAGTGATTTGTTACCCCGTAACAGAGAGCTAACACACTAAATGATCCAGGCTCTGCACACCTTTTCATTGGAGTAAACACAGCTCAGAAATCAGAAATAATTAAAACCAATTCCAAGCTTCACTCATGTGATATGAGGAAAGTCAAAGCAAATACGAGTTTAAACCCGGTGCCACTCCCCAGGTCCCCTTTCCCGGGGCATTGTCCCAGTTCTCGCTCACAGCCGGGGCTGCCCCAAAGCCCTCTCTCCTCACACTGTGCCACCTGCTGAGAACTCGCCACCAGAGTCGGCCCCGTGCCCTTCTGCTGTCCGCTCTCCCTTCCCTTCCCTTCCCTGTCTCTTCCTCCTTCTGTCTGGAGAGTACATCTTGGCCACGTCCGATACAATCAGAGGTCTCTTCTCTGTTCTGACTCTGACAAAGCCAGTGACCAGGGCAGGCAAAGGCTGCCTCAGTGCTTGCCTTGGAGGGTGGGGTGCAGGAAAGGGGTGCACGCCCGTTTGGGGTTCATGTCTGACCTGCCACACCTGGCAATGAGTTTGGGTGCTCCGTGAACAGACACAAACCCCACGGTGTCCACGCTTCAGCTTGGGGGAGAGCAGCAGGTCCTCAGAGAAGGAGCAGCTGCCCATGGACAATTTGGGGCATCAGCCAACACTTCTAGAGAAACTGGGCCCTCTGGAGTGACATTTTCCACTAAAAACATTTTGCAGTTCCTCTTTCCATTTGTGATTGTATGGGGGTTGGGGCAAGGCATTGAACTACAAATATTTTTGAGCTAGAGATATTTTATATGCCTATTAACTAGGTAAGGGTTTTATCCTACAGCTAAATTAATAAAAATAAGAATGTCTGAGGCAGGAAGAGTACCAGGTTCTACCCAGACTGAATTTCTCAAAGCCGTGCAAGCCAGTGTCTGGTTGAAACTTTGCTGCAGGCTAATTTGGGGGCATTCGGATAACTGGGCATACTCCAGGAGGCTGTGTGGAAGTCATTATCTCCCCTAAGTAGGTCCAGTTCCGAGAGCAGGAAATGAAATTTCGCCAATTAGCTAACTCCCTTACTGTCCCTGCGTGCTTATCTGGCCCCGAAGGGCAGCTCAGGGGAGGCAAAGGAAGCTGTCGGCTGCTGACACCAGCGGATGGCTTGTGCGCCATCAGGCCTCGGCCTCGAAGTGTCTGTGCACAGGGGACGGACCGTTAGATGCCCTAAATGCCACTACTTGGGGTTCAACGGGATTCTCTTGTGTCATTTTCAGGAAGATAGTGAGCTCTATAATGATAAGGATGAGGTCCTTCATCTCTGAACACATTTTAGGGTGCTCCGTTTTTATCTGTCACCCTTTTCTAAACTCCAAAGTAGTGTCAATGGGATGACATACTCGGTGTCCCAGAGAACACACAGAGCTGCTAACACCACGCCTGCCATACGGTATCCACACGTCCACATGTCCCCAAACTCACGAATGAGGAGGAGGCTACTGCAAGGGGTCATGGAGATAAAGTTAACCAGGAGAACGTATCTCCATCCTCGTGTCTCTCAGACACCGTTTCCAGTGGGCAGAGAGCATCGAAAGACATACCAGGGAAAGACATATTTTTACAGTAGGCTGCACCAGCATGAAATCTGATGTAGTGGACATAGTTGATAAACAAGTACACAGTTCACTGAATTTATTATCATTGCAGCCATTTTTCAGATGGGCAAACTGAATATTTCAGCGGTTAAGTAATTGGCTGAAGCTATTCACACGTATGTAGTAAAGTTTTGATAATAATAACATCTTTTGAGCACACACTGTTTTCCAGGGATTTAGCATATTTGACCTCTTTCAATATTTTCAGCAACCTCATTGTTAAGCTGGGGACTGTTAACCCCATTTAACAGAGGAGGAAACAGATGCTCAGAGAAGTTAAGTGACAACCATCAGACAAGATTCATACCAAGGTGGTCCTAGTTGCGGTGCCCACGTCCTCCGTCCCGGCTTGGGACTAAGGAAGCTATGTGCACGTTGTGCCTTATGAGTAGCGCTCTCTGTGGGAGTGTCAGCCTTGGGGGCGGGATGGGTCACATTCAACTTTGTCTTCCTCC
>NW_007753550.1:8171-8465 GCF_000696425.1 Galeopterus variegatus
CAGATTCCTGACCCATAGAAACTGTAAGACGATAAATTCGTGCTGTTTTGAGCCGGCTAGGTTTGGGAGTGATTTGTCACGTAGCAATAGATAGTAATGTACAAATGATCTTAGTATTCCCAACCTGGAAGCTGTGGGGCAGATCACCTGCTCAGAGCGGCAGTGTGAGGGGTTGTATTAGTCTGTTTTGTGTTGCTGTAACAGAATACCTGAAACTGGGCGATTTATTTTAAAAAATGAAATTTATTGCTTACAGTTTCTGAGGCTGGGAAGTCCAAAGTCCATCTTGTGGTG
>NW_007753551.1:0-391 GCF_000696425.1 Galeopterus variegatus
GAGCAAGCTCATCGATGTAAGTAAACTCATCACACCGAACTCATCGATCTACGTAAAGTCACCAGACCGAGCTCATCGATCTAAGTAAACTCATCTGACCAAGATCATCAATGTAAGTGATCTCATCTGAGCAAGCTAATCGATCAAAGTAAACTCATCAGACCAAGCCCTTCAATCTAAGTAAACTCATCAGACCAAGACAATCTATCTAAGTAAACTCATCAGAGCAAGCACATCGATCTAAGTAAACTCATCAGACCAAGCTCTTCGATCTAAGTAAACTCATCAGAGAAAGCTAATCGATCTAAGAAAACTCAGCAGACCAAACCCTTCGATCTAAGTAAACTCATCAGACCAAGCTCATTGATCTAAGTTAAATCATCACAGAAAG
>NW_007753551.1:1212-2223 GCF_000696425.1 Galeopterus variegatus
AAGTAAACTCATCATACCGAACTCATCGATCTAAGTTAACTCATCAGACCAAGCTCATCGATCTAAGTAAACAAATCGGACACAGGTAATCGATCTAAGTTTACTCATCAGACCAAGCTCTTCGATCTAAGTAAACTCTTCAGACCAAGCTCATCGATCTAAGTAAACTCGTCAGAGCAACCTAGTCGATCTAAGTAAACTCAACAGACCAAGCTCATCGATCTAAATAAACTCATCAGACCAAGTTCATTGATCTAAGTAAACTCATCAGACCAAGCTCTTCGATCTAAGTAAACTCATCAGAGAAAGCTAATCGATCTAAGAAAACTCAGCAGACCAAACACTTCGATCTTAGTAAACTCATCAGACCAAGCTCATCTATCTAAGTGAACTCATCAGACCAAGCTCATTGATCTAAGTTAAATCATCACAGAAAGCTAATCGATCTAAATAAACTCATCACACCAAGCCCTTCGATCTAAGTATACTCATCCCACCAAGCTCATTGATCTAAGTAAACTCATCAGACCAAGCACATTGATCAAAGTAAAGTCATCAGACCAAGCACATCGATCTAACTAAACTCATCATACCGAACTCATCGATCTAAGTAAACTCATCAGACCAAGCTCATCGATCTAAGTAAACACATCGGACACAGGTAATCGATCTAAGTATACTCATCAGACCAAGCTCTTCGATCTAAGTAAACTCTTCAGACCAAGCTCATCGATCTAAGTAAACTCGTCAGAGCAACCTAGTCGATCTAAGTAAACTCAACAGACCAAGCTCATCGATCTAAATAAACTCATCAGACCTAGCTCATTGATCTAAGTAAACTCATCAGACCAAGCTCTTCGATCTAAGTAAACTCATCAGAGAAAGCTAATCGATCTAAGAAAACTCAGCAGACCAAACCCTTCGATCTAAGTAAACTCATCAGACCAAGCTCATTGATCTAAGTTAAATCATCACAGAAAGGTAATCTATCTAAGTAAACTCATCACACCA
>NW_007753551.1:7765-8465 GCF_000696425.1 Galeopterus variegatus
CAAAGTAAAGTCATCAGACCAAGCACATCGATCTAAGTAAACTCATCATACCGAACTCATCCATCTACGTAAACTCATCAGACCAAGCTCATCGATCTAAGTAAACACATCGGACACAGGTAGTCGATCTAAGTATACTCATCAGACCAAGCTCTTCGATCTAAGTAAACTCATCAGAGAAAGCTAATCGATCTAAGTAAACTCATCAGACCAAGCTCATCGATCTAAGAAAACTCATCAGACCAAGCTCATTGATCTAAGTAAACTCATCAGACCAATCGCATCGATCTAAGTAAACTCATCAGTCCAAGCTCATCGATCTTAGTAAACTAATCAGACCAAGCTCATCGATCTAAGTAAACTCATCAGACCAAGCACATCTATCTAAGTAAACTCATCACACCAAGCACTTCGATCTAAATAAACTCATCAGACCAACCTCATTGATCTAAATAAACACATCTCACAGAGCTAATCGATCTAAGAAACTCATCAGACCAAGCTCTTCGATCTAAGTACACTCTTCAGACCAAGCTCTTCAATCTAAGTAAACTCATCAGAGCAACCTAATCGATCTAAGTAAACTCAACAGACCAAGCCCATCGATCTAATTAAACTCAACAGACCAAGCTCATTGATCTAAGTAAACTCATCAGACCAAGCTCATCGATCTAATTAAACTCATCAGAGCAACCTAATC
>NW_007753552.1:0-3316 GCF_000696425.1 Galeopterus variegatus
TAGACCCAGACTGAAATGCACACATCTACAGTTTCACAAACCGTAAAAACACAAAATCCACCCATAATATTTTTTGAGTTATGATTAAGAGAATTTACCAGAACACATGCAACCACATTTAGCAACACGTTAGCACTGTGATTCAAATTTAAAATATGTAATAAAATAACTGATTTAGATGTGTGATTTTAAGTTGAAAACTTAGTAAGTTCAGAACAAGCATTAGGACATTTATGCAAATTTATGATTCACCATTGCCTGGGTTGAACGTTCCTCCAAAACTTAATCCTCACTGTGACAGTGTAAAGAGGGCGGGAAGTCTTATTACTTAATTGACTAGGTAATTGAAAGGCAGGGCCTTTGAAGAGATAATTGGACTGTAGGACCATGGGCGTGGTTCCGAGGGCTTAGAAAGGAGAGAGCGTGAGGATCTCTCTGTCTCTCTGTCTCTCTCTGTCTCTCTCTCTGTCTCTGTCTCTCTCTTGTCTCTCTCTCTCCCCCCCCCTGCCATTTTCTGCCATGTGACACCCCTGCACTGCTGCAAAGCCACTACCAAAGACCCTCACCAGAGGTGTTCCCTGGACTTTGGACTCCCCAGCCTCCAAAACTGTAAGCAATAAATTTCGCTTTCTTATAAATCACCCAATTCCAGGTACTTTGTTACAAGCCACAGAAGTAGGCTAAGACAACCATATTTACACTTCGATTCACTCAATATATAATATTTAAGTTCTTAGGAATGTCTGGCTATAGTAAATTTATAAGTGGAATTTTAAATGTTTGACATGAAGTATGTTTATAAAATTGAAAGGGACCTTAGCCAGAAAATGAGCCCCTTTGGGGTAACTAAGACCAAGCAGAAAATTTCAGCCAGCCCTTAACTTAGGAACTGATAATATCAATTCCTTGAGGTTAGCAAAGGCATTGAGAGACTGACCATACGGCTGAAACTGCCCAGGGATGAAATCACGCCCCAAAAGAACCAGGGATGAAATCACGCCCCAAAAGAACCTCTCTCCGAAGGCTATTTCTGTTTACCTCCCATTACACCCTCTTGTGTTGATTTACTTTAGATGTTGTGCACCTGAAATTAAGAAATGAAACTAGGTTTTCTTGTTTTCCTTAACTTTCCTAATCAACTGCAAACAAAGGAATTCCAAGAGAAAAGCAAAGCACCCTAACTGATGATTAACTCACCTCCTTCCTTAAGGGAAAACTGCATCCACATTAGTTAGGGGTAGTTACTTATTAATTAGAGGTAGATATCAGTTAGAGTCAGGTATTTTTATGTTCCAGTGGTGCTTGCCTGAGGTTACTCTCTTTGAGCTCTCCCTAGGAGATGAGGACTCCAACCCCGAAATAACATCAAGGGTTTGAAGCTGACCAGTCCACCAACTGCAGACTCCACAACACCAAAGCACCCAGTCCATCATGGGACCCTGACATCTGGCTCAGACCCTCTGCTGATCCCACGACCAGCCTCCCCCTTTGCCAGCAGGACAAAACCCTTACCTCACCTTCCCGCCTCTTCCCCTTTATAAACCCAGGAACAGGCATCAGAAGGTGGTGTGATTTTAGCCTGGTCATCCCCCAGGTGCCAGTTATCTGAATAAACCTTCCAATCCTTGAACCAACTTTTGCACTTTCAGGTCATTTGTTTAGTGCGAGAGGGCAAGCCGAGCCTGTTGCTGGAAACAAAATGGGATCAAACATTACTGAGTCTCTTTGAAAGTGATCATTAAAAATTGCTAAATGTATAAATAGAATTTTTCATAAACTGAATCTAAAGTTTTAAAAAGAACTAAATTTTTGGATTTCTAACATTAATAATTTGAATATTGAGTTTTAGAAACTAGTTCCTGAAAAATCTTTCTATGCACAAAATCCACTCTCACGAGTGCCAACAGACCCACCACCTTTATCATGAAGGATTTTCCTTAAAATCAGATAACAAAATAAGAACTGCCACTATAATTCTCATCTAATATTGTTTCAACAGTTCTGACCAATATACTTGAACACAAATAAGAAATGCGGAAAGGAACAGACACAGTTCCTGCTGGGACGCAATGAGAAAACTCCCAGGAACTTGTGAAGAACAGAGGTTCTCAGGTGGTGTCCTCGGACCAGCAGCCTCAGCAGCACCTGGGAAATTATTAGAAATGCAAATTCTCAGCCACTCCCACACCTTCCAAATCAGAATTTTTGAGGGTGGGGTGCAGCACCCAGGATTTTAACATGCCCTGCACCCTGCTGGTGAGTCTGACGCACGCTCAAGTCCTGAGGCCGAGTCCAGAGCACAAACCTGAACAGCCTCCACCGGCGGGTGCGCACCCAGTCACGTCCACCAAAGACGGGAAGCAGCAGAAAAGCTCAAAAGAGAAGCCCAGCACGATGAGAACAAAGCAATGAAAGGCAACAGACAAACAAACAAAACAGGCACAAAAAAAAAGCAAAACCTTTAGGTACGGTAATTACATGTGCACTAAGACATTTGGGCTGAAATAAAACATCAAAACTTAGCTCCACACCCGTCATCAGCAAAGAGCTGTGAAGCTCTGCTCAAGAGTGACACGCGCTAGCACCAAGCCCAGTAGGTGACAAGTGCACGCAAAGGATCAAAAGCGAACAGCGATGCCAGATATGACCAGTTAGAAACACAACGAGATAAAAACAATTCAATCACAATGGACAGATGAATATAACCATTTAGGAATAACTTTAAAAGTATAGGTGACCTTTATAAAGAAAACAACAAAGAGTAAACATGTTTTTAAAGAGCTGTTTGCACAAAGTAAAAAAAGAGAGAGAGAGAACTACAAAATCTTATCTACAAAAAGGGGGAGAACTGAATAAATGTTAAGGCATAATAAACTATATTCCTGGAAGAACAGATCAAATGTATATTTCTAAACTTGGTTCTCCCCAAATCAAATTTATAGATTCTGATAAATGAAAAATATTCCCATAGGAATTCTTGGGTTTACAACAAAATTATCTCAAAATTACCTGGAAAATTAAGTAGCCAAAACATTAAAGGAGGGTTCAGATATTAAACCATTACTTTGAGCTAAGCAACGAGGCCACAAGGACCAGCACTGAGAGAGACCACCCAGGGGTCCAAATCAAAACACAGAAGCAGGGCCGGCCCGGTGGCGCACTGGATAGTGCGCTGCTTGGGAAGCGCGGCGGCGCTCCCGCCCGAGGGTTCAGATCCCACATACAGACCGGTTCCCGCTCACTGGCTGAGCGAGGCACAGGAGCAACACCGAGGGTTGCGATCCCGTTGCCGGTCCCGGTCCGGTACGGGGGCGAC
>NW_007753552.1:7997-8465 GCF_000696425.1 Galeopterus variegatus
CTCCCTTGCCCCCTACCAGAGTGGTGTCAAATGAAATAAATTAAAACAGAAGGCTCCTATATGATTCAGAATATCAAAACATATTATAAATATGTCCAGGCTTCAACCAAAAATTACACATCATACCAAGAACCAGGAAGATCCCAAACTGAATGAAAAAAAGACAACAGATACCAACACTGAGATGACAAAGATGTTAGAATTATCTGACAAAGATTTTAAAGCAACCATGATAAAAATGCTTCAGTGAAATGAATGAATGAAATGAAAAAACAGAAAGCCTCAGCAGAGAAAGAGAAGATGGATAGGAGAGTCAAATGGAAGGATTACACCTGAAAAATAAAGTAACAGAAATTTAAAGCCCAGTGGATGGGCTCAAGAGCAAAATGGAGGGGACAGAAAAAAGAATCAGTGAACTAGTAGAATAGAAATTACCAATCTAAACAACAAAGAGAAAAAAAAAAAAAA
>NW_007753553.1:0-416 GCF_000696425.1 Galeopterus variegatus
GTCTATTTTGTAAGCCTGCCCAAGTTCCAAGATATTTTATCTTCCTTTCTAATTGATCTGCCGGCAGCTGGGCCTCCCAGCCAGCGTACCAATATTTCTATGTAGTTTGTATCTTAAATTATGCACAACTCTTCCATAAATCTCTTAGATTTCACAAAGGGTCAGACTGACTCACTCTATTTCTGTCCATGAATCTAGAATTACTTCAAAGAAAACTCTGAAAGGTATTAATATCTTTTCAAATGTGTGTTGAGTTGTTGAAAGTCCACCCAAAGGTTGCCATGGGAGATTATCTGGGAAGTGACCCAGGGTATGCATGGGCTTTGGATTATAATCAGTCGGTACTGCTTGCCTGGCTCAGTCATTTAACTGCCCTGTGGCCTGGGGCAGGTTTCTTAACCTCCCGGCACCTCCCC
>NW_007753553.1:5423-6227 GCF_000696425.1 Galeopterus variegatus
GTTTTGTTTTTGTTTTTCTTTTTCTTTTTTTTCCTAGTGACAATTTCTGATTCTTTGGTACACCCACAAGTCATCAAGTGCAGGAAATTTAAGCTAGAGTCACTAATTTGCTATTTATTGTAACAACACTGCCTGGTGTTTACACAGCACATTCCGTTCTGTGATCTCCAAGAATGTTACAATCCTTTCCACTAAAACAGATGGAGAAACTAAGGCAGGCGAGACCACCCACATAGTCACCCTGAGGAGCCAAGAGCAGAAGCATCTTACTGATCATTTGGCTGGAATCCTTCTGCCAGGATTGAATCAAGATTCAATTTAATAACAAGAAGCTGGGCTTCACTTAGCACAGAAGCTCATCTCTTGAAAAAGGTGTGTATCTCGTGACACCAGCACTCATTAAGAAACAGGCCTATGGGTGAGCCACAGGTGACAGCCAGCCGTGTGGGATGCCAGGGGCTTGGTCAGTAAGGCCCTCCTGTGGATTTCCCCACCCCAGGCCTAAAACGTCATCCTTCATGTTTTATCCTCTAAGCTTCGATTTCTGCCAAATTGCAAATCCTCTGGGGAGAAATAATACTTTAAGCTATTATTGGTCTTTCATAACTTGCTGTGAATTAAGCCTTTGACAGTCAATCTGAGAAGTGCTGAGGAAGGGAAGAAGAAAATGCTGAGGACAAAGAGAGGTAGAAACAGAGGAGAGAGAGACTTCTGCAAGAGGCAGACCACTAAGAAAAAACCGCGTCTATTTTGTAAGCCTG
Source organism: Galeopterus variegatus (assembly GCF_000696425.1). Taxonomy (NCBI): domain Eukaryota; kingdom Metazoa; phylum Chordata; class Mammalia; order Dermoptera; family Cynocephalidae; genus Galeopterus; species Galeopterus variegatus. The sequence continues at coordinate 6,185 of NW_007753553.1, forward strand.
CCCAAGTTCCAAGATATTTTATCTTCCTTTCTAATTGATCTGC
>NW_007753553.1:7309-8465 GCF_000696425.1 Galeopterus variegatus
GCTCAGTCATTTAACTGCCCTGTGGCCTGGGGCAGGTTTCTTAACCTCCCGGCACCTCCCCAGCTTATCTGTATATGAGGGTAATAACACCTACTCCACAGGTTATCAAGAGGATTAAATTAGATAATACAGTGAAGAGCTTGGTAAAGGCCTAGACAGACTGCATGCCCAGGCTAAGAATTACAAAGTACACCAAGACCAGAATTCAAATGTATGTTAACTGGGATGTCACAAACAGGGCAGTTGACAGGCTTGATCACATTGCTATTGAAGATTACTATTTTGTATATAAAATATGTTTGCAGATAGGCAGCAGCAGGTATAAATGACTGAAGAGTTAGGGGCAAGACAGTGTAGGGCACAGCCTGGAAGCTTTAGCTACTCAGTAACTGTGCCTTGAGAAGCTACTTAACTTCTCAGGGTTTTTGCTTTCTCGTCTATACAATGGGTAGGTAGGCTACTAACAGTACCTACCTCTTAGGTTTGTCAAGAGCATTAAATGATCTGAGTACAAGCATTCTCAACAGGGCTGATATTACTTTGGAGGGTGGAAAAAATATTAGACATTAGAATGGTTTGTGGCCCTCTGAAGCTCAACTCTGCCTGACAAAAACTTATTCCTTAGTATTTAATTTCTCTCATTACAGAGAAATTGAATTTAATTCAAATTCAAATTAACCTAATTAATTTATATTAAATTTTAATTTAGTTTAACTTCTTTTCCTTAGAAGGACAATAATAATAATAATAATAATAATAATAATAATAATAATAATACTGAGATTAGTATATATGATAACAATAATACTGAGATTAGTATATATGAAGCACTTATAACAGGGCCTGGCACATAATAAGCATCCAAGATGTACTTATTATGAAGATTTTTCTTATTTCTAGTAGTGATGGGAGTATCCTGGCTCCATTTAAGTATGCTATAATTGAATTAATGGGAAGCCACAGTTTAAAACTAAGGTTTAAATGTTTTAAGCTATCTAAAATTACTTAAATCATTAAAAATGACTTTGTAGTATGTGTGTTGGTGAGAGGAGACTGAAAGAGTGGGAGAAGGGAGGCTGATTTTTCAGCCATGCCTGAGAATTCCAGCTTAAATAATGTTCATCTTTCTTAACTGCTACTTTGTACCCTCCTACTC
>NW_007753554.1:0-2431 GCF_000696425.1 Galeopterus variegatus
TTTTTGTGGGGAAAAAAAAAAAAAAAAAAAAAAAAAAAAAAAAAGTGGAGCCAATAAGTGTTTAAGGAAGAAGAAAAGGGCTAAAGAAAGCAAGGAGGAAAGGCAAGTTTCAGACGGGAAACTTGCTTATTAAATTTCCATGTTTTCTATTGAATTTATCATTGCCCATAGAATAATTGATTGGTGTACTATCATTTTCCATAGCATAATTGATTTAAAGTTTTTAGTGTTTATACCATTTATAAATCATAAGTTGACAAAAAGACCATGCATTTCAGTATGGTCTAAATAAAGAATATAAGAACAGTGGGAGGCAGATGAGAAGGCAAAAACCCAGGAAAATGTGATGTTGGACTCGTGGCAGACTAGTACCCATCCTGTCTCTCAAAAAATTTGGCTTAAATCAAGTTGTTTTGAGAAAACATTCCTTAGAGATATTTGTCTTCAATTATTCATTGCCCCACATGGGCACTGTCAGGCCATCAGTAACTTCCAAAGCTTTGATTTCAGATGAGGAGGCCAGGGGAAAGGATTTCAGTGTCGCCCAGTGCTGAAAGAGAAGGTGGTTTTCTGGGACTTGAATACCAGGCTCCGTGTGCATTTTGTGAACTGATATGTGACAGTGGATAGCCAAAAATCCAAGATGATACAAAACAGATTTTATGAGTAGAAATTTTTACTTCTTTTACGTAAATACTATTGAAACTCAGTTTCACTTTCTGAGAATCCTAAGATTTAAAGTACAATGGTATAATTTCTCCCGTTATAACATTTTGGGGCCAAAAACCATCTCTGTCCATGTAAACAGCTAGTGTGTCAAAGGCTGAAAGGAAAGAATGTTTAACATTAAAAAAAATAAAAATATACTGAGTTTTCTAAGTTAAGTGAAGAGGCGCTATTACCAAGGAACCCAGAAGGTTACAGCCAGGCTGTGATAGTAAGAAGAAAAGAAATAGAACAGCCTCTGTCTTTTTGACATCAATTAACTAATTTGCTCCAGGTTTTCCTGAGGTTTATCTTAGTGTATTTATAACCACAAAAGCATTTATTTTGGCCCCAAGATAAAAAACTTTTTTACGCAATGGTGCATATTTCTAAGGTAACAATGTTTCCATTGTCAAAACTGCCACCAAAGGGTTGGGGGTGGGGGGATGCTATCTATCCCGTTTATTTGGTTGGGCATCAGCTTTACTGAAGTACTAGTCTGGAACTTAACCTAATTTCTATTGCACAGTTGCTAGTTGGCAGAGGGAAAAAATGCTTTTCAAATGATTTCATCTTCCCTGATATCATGAAGAAGGAAAATATTTCAGACACCAGTGTCCTAGGACATTTTATTCTCTAACCTGGTACCCAGAACTCGTGCATACTAGATTAGACACAAGGGAAGAGGAAAATGTCCAAAGGATAAGTGAATTCAGATGTTTTTCCTGCTTTTTATTAATTCTGTGTTCCAGCTGTTACATCTTTATACTAGTAAAGTCTCGATCAGCACAAAGGATGAAATAGCAGAAGGTAGAGGTATACTGGAACACTAATGAGCCAAAGTGATATTTTGTAAAGAAAACTTGAAGATAACACCCATAAACTCGGGCTATAAATGTCCACATACAGATAATTTTCAGAAGAAAGCAGTCACTGGGCCTTTTATTCTCTTTTATTGGAAAATAAGATAACAGTCTCATGACTCTCCTGGCCATTGGGCAATCCCCAATTGTCTTCAATCAAGATTGTCCCCAAGAAAATACCAAAAGAAAGATAGAGTGAAAACATGTATTTTTTGAAGCCTCTCTGACACACAAATAAAATAGACCACAAGAATGAACAAAGTTTAACAATAGCAAAACAAATTAAATATAGTACCAACCTTCACTTTGCTGGAAGCTACATGCAGCTAAATTACGACAACCAAGTTGTTCATTCTTAGTCTAAAAAAAACATTTGCTAGGACAGCTGGAGGGCATGGCTCAGTGGTCTGAACATCTGGTTTGATGTACCTAGACTTCTTGGAGCCATGGGCTGGAGTACTGGTGCGACTTGATTAATTCTTTATCTTTATTTTACTATAACTAAACAGAATTCCCAATTCTTCAGTGTGTGGTTCTCGGGAAGTTTGGGAAAAGATGTACCCACCCTGGCTCTGTTTAGAGATAAAAGAATTCAAAGGATTAAACTTGACACTTTAGCCCTAAGTTACTTTTTTCAATTGTTTACTGTCACTGGAATATCATATTTGTTGTTTATGCAGGGTCTTTCATTTAAGGATTTCAAAGTACTTGCTGAAATGGTCTGATGGCAGAAATAAGCAATGTTCATGTTTTAAGGATGAAAAAACATGAGACACCAGAATCCCACAGTAAGTTGAAGGAGAAAGCAATAATGCAATTCAGTCCATACATTGGAATGCACAGTCATTTTATATGACAGAGTT
>NW_007753554.1:3583-5108 GCF_000696425.1 Galeopterus variegatus
TGACTTGTATTGTCCTCTCTGACACAGCATATCCTCCATTCCTGTACATTTCAACATGCATCGGAGTGCTTGTTATGTGGTGAACACTGAGGATACCAAAAGCAATAAGTCAGATCCTCACAAGTGGTTTGAGTCTGGTGAAGAGAGACAGACTTGTATACAAATAATTACAATGCAGAAGGATGAATGATCCAGCTAACTATTTAAAGATAGCCAGGGTATGATACATTTCCTCTTATTTCCCAGAGTGTTCTGCCCATCTTAACCATAGAAGAAGATGTTTTTCTGCAGTCAGGTGTTAATAATGATGACAATTAGCATATAATCTTCTTTATCTGCTACACAATGGTTATCATCTATCACAAAGTGTTACTAAAAATATTAAGTGGATTATTTCATATAAAGCACTTAGCACAGTGGCTAGCACATATGAAGCAATATCATAATCAGATTATCACTATTATGTCATCATTAAATATATGAACATGTTATGTCCCCAAAACCTTAAAAAAGAGGCAAGGTCACTGAGGATGAAGATGGGGTTGAAGTCCAGTCCCATATATACAATCGAAAAGACTCCTAGATAACTCATAGACACTAGATTTATTCAACCCCTATCCAGGTCCAAGGGTGCAAGAGTCTCTGAACTACAGCTGATCAGAAAGGTAAATTAAACAGTCACCTTAAAAGCATTTCAAAATACATTCTAACAAATACCTCCCAATTATACTGATTGCAGGTTCCTGCAGGAAACTCAGATTGATAATGATAAATACCTTGGAGAAACTGTACATTTCCGTAAGGCAGTGGTCCTCAACCAAGAGGATATTTTCTCCCTCTCCCCCAAGGGGCATTGTGATGTCTGGTGAAATTTTTGATACTGTATGGTAAGAGGGAGTGAAGAGAATAGGGATGGTACTGGTATCTTGTAGGTAAAGGCCACAGATGCTGCTAAACATCCTACTATGCATAGGGTAGACCCCACAACAGAATTAACTGGTCTAAAAAGTCAGTAGCTTCAAAGTCGAGAAACTGTGCCCTAAAGGAACACATACTTATTTAGACCTACTTAGACATTTTTGTTCATTATCCTTTTTCCTTAATTTCATGCTCTGATGTACATGATTGAGATAAACCTTCCTGAAACAAGGATCCTCACAAGTGGTTGTGAGGGAATGAGGGAATGGTATTGAAGAAAGGGTAATAAGCCAAATGCACTCACTTTGAAAGAAAGCAGAAGAAGGGAATCTAAGAGAAGTGAAAATGTTTCTATTTTATATTTTATCAAACTTTTTCTTTTAATGATGTGGAATGCACACGTAAAAGGTGCTCTATAAATTCTCACTGTATGATTAATTTCAATTATAAATCCATGTTGTATTTTTGTCACGTCCTGAAGAAGTTAAAACTAGACTTTTGAAGATTCAAGGGTTTAGGGCCGGCCCGGTGGCGCACTGTTACAGCGCGCCGCTTGGGAGCACAGCGGCGCTCCCGCCGAGGGTTCGGATCCCACATACAGACCGGT
>NW_007753554.1:5683-8465 GCF_000696425.1 Galeopterus variegatus
AAAAAAAAAAAAAAAAGATTCAAGGGTTTAGAAATCCATTTAACAACATTTTTTGAGTATCTATTATATGTCAAACATGGTTACAGATGCTTGAGATATATCAACGAACAAAGCAAAGGTGCCTGTCCTTGTGGGGCTCACATTCAATCAAGTTTTGAGTGAACTGCCAGAAATTCCTGAACTTGAATGCCTCTACCTATGGCATTGTAATTTTTCAACCTGTTTATTTCTCTTGACTCAAAAAGAGAAATAAGTTTTAAGAGAGCTTTTTCCTACCTTATATATTAATCGATTTCCAGGCCAATGAAACAAAATTGATTACAATAGCAAGCCAGTGTTTTGCAGCTTGTTGGTTAAGAAAGTAAGGTTTGTAGTGTGGTACTGTTTAAGAAACCAACGTGAGGAAGACATCCAAGCCTGCATAAGCGTCTCTGGTCCAGGGAGAAAACAAAGACAGAGGATCTATTCTCTGGCTTGCCATGGGTTAGGAGGAAGGATTCCACCACAGGACAACTGGTAGCTTTTGAAATATCCTGCCACAGTTGGGTTAGCAATAAAAGTCACTCAGGCATTTAGTTTTGGTCTGCATTACAGTTGAAAGCACAGAGCTTTTTACTCTGAATTATCTCTAATTAGTATCAGTGGTAGCATTTAATTACCCCTCCTACAGTTCCAGTCTTGGAAGACTGACAGCTTAGACTTGTCCTGTTCCTGCCCCATGAAAGCCTACAAAATATGCAGGCAGATAAATCTTACCTACTTCACAGCTCTGCTGAAGATCTGTCTCCACAGAGGCCGTACTAGCTTTGTGAGGTTCTGCTAGGTTCTCCTTTTTCCATATTTTTCTTAAAGATTTTTGCTCATTCAAATACTACTTTGAATTATGGAGTTATTTTCATGTCTCCTAGATGCTGCATTACTTGTATGAAGAGACTGTATTTAAATCATCTTTTGTTGGCAGCACCTAGCATAATATCTGGCATCCAAAAATATTAGGGAAGTAAAATCACTCCATGGATTCATAAGTACTTGGACGGAGTGAGAGGGTTGCAGCCCAGGAAATCTTGAGAATCCCAGGAAAGTAGAAACAAAGTACTAATGAGCTTATTGGACATTTACTTCAAACATAAGTCTAGGGAAAGCACCTCTCAGTTCTCATCACACCTTCCTTATCCTGCTACATATTAATTAGAATTAAGACCCTTCTCTTTACTCTTCTCCTGAAAGCTGAATGTTTAATGTATACATAAATACACAATTATTTGTTGAACTCATAATATGGATAGAACTCCATGAGGAGAAACAAAAAGGATTCATACTGCAGTCAGATGATTAGACCCTCACCACTGAGAAAGTTCCGCTGGGGCCTCTTATTCTATTTCCTGGCTTCCTACAGAGCTGCTGCAAACCAGCAGCCCCAGAAACCCCTGGAGCCACCTAAAGTATAGTCTGAGACCCAAGTAGAGCAAAGAAAGGCACACATTTATATTAACATTGATGCAGGACTGTTTCTGACTCACAGTTTGCTTCTATAGTTAATTATTGTACTCACTTTGCAAACTAAATAAACAGAATGGTGAGGCTTGTGTCAAAGACTGTTCATAAATCATTAAAAAAAAAAGTCTCAAGCATTCTACCCCACAATAAGTCTCATGAGCTTATTCATGAATTCTAAGGTTTGTACTCGGGAACTCTGGATATCCCTAAGACTGTAATAAAATAGCTCCAGGAGGTCATCATTCAAACCACACAGGTAACTAAGTTTTATTCCACTTTCAGGCCTTCCTACCAATGCTGAACATTCATCAGGTATCTTCAAATTCAAATTCAGTGAATCATTCTGCATATGCATGTATTGAAACAACATATTGTACCCCACAAATATGTGCAAGTAAATGCTGAAATATTTTGAATTAAAAAAAAACGTTTACATTCAGTGACATCTTTAAGCAAAGAATCAGAGTATACTACGTGGTTTAACATTTCACATGAGGAATCCACAAAGCTAAACCAAACCAAACCGCCTATGCCTTTTATGAAGATTTAATATGCAGCTCTGAGAGGTCAAGTCCAAACCTTAACCTTTCTTTAGGAAATTCCAGGATTTCAATTCTGCCAAATACACACATGAGGTCAAAGATATTCAATGAGCCAATAGCTCAAAGAGAAAAGTTGATCGAATAGTTAGGTCTTGAAATGAGGAGGAATTACCATGAGACCAAAGAAAGGTGGAAAAGTAATGTTAGAAATTAGGTGAGAGTTGAGGTTAAATATTTTCTTTGTTTATTTTTGTGGTTTAGGGAGTAATTTTTGGATGACACGTCACTATATACATGATCATGAAATCAATTTAGTGGAGCACCAACCAGCTTTTATTTTCTAATGAAATTGTAAGTTCTGCATTTGTACGGTAATGGGCCACAATATAAAATGTGTTTCTGAAAGAAGTGTGAAGCCCATTGACGTAGAAGATGCATTGTGCATGCATGCATTATATGATGGCAAAGACTTTTTCAACTTTTCTTGGATCTTATTTGGGACAGTGAGCATTATCATTACCTAGCCTGAATTAGTGCAGCTCTTCTCACCTCCACAGCAGTCAACCAGTTTGTTGGTCTGGTTCCCTGTTCTGTAGGATAGGGCAGTTGCTGTGGGTGAAAGAGCATTTCCATGTGGCCTAAGCAAGAGTCTTCAACTTCTGGAGTCTCAGTTTCTTCACGTACAGAATTGGGAATACTATCGCCTACTCCACAGTATGAAAGCAATAACTAATGGCAGGTAA
>NW_007753555.1:0-8464 GCF_000696425.1 Galeopterus variegatus
GAACTAATCCCAAGGTGCATCCTCTTAAACATCACAATCTGCCAGCGCTGTTTTAGCCTCTACTAGCTCCAATAATATTTCCGTGGAAAGAATATCAGACTTGCATGCCCAGATTTTAAAATTTCTTTTAAAAAACTTAGATATCCATATTTGATTTTAAAAGTACTGACTTTGGAAAGCAACACAAATTTAATTTCAAAGTATTCTAATAACAACAAACATTAAACAATTCCCCAGACGGTAGGTTCTTACTTAGAAAAATCACAGACTACTGGTATAAATCAGAAATCGGACACAGGGTATTTCTGAATGACTAAAACTGCCAAAACAATTCATAAAAACTCAGCAACATTTTTAATAATCTCAGAGCTATCCATATAGTAAGAGAAGCGATGAATGTTACAAATTAGAACTCACTTGAACTGAGCAAAAACTAATACGAACTTTGAACAATTCATAAAAACTCAGCAACATTTTTAATAATCTCAGAGCTATCCATATAGTAAAAGAAGCGATGAATGTTACAAATTAGAACTCACTTGAACTGAGCAAAAACTAATACGAACTTTGACAAATGGATGTCATATGTTATAGGACTTTCACCTTCTAAAACTGAGCTCTACAAAAGCAGCAGGAGGGAACAGGGACAGGGATAACCTGAATCTCACTACTCACTCTTCATGGGGAAGGTTCAGAAGTCTTCAGAGTAAACCCACCTTATGAATCACTGACTTATGCCCAAGTCTATCAGATGTTTGTTCATTTGTTTAACCAATATTGATTGTCTAAAATATGCAAGGCATTTGTATATACTGGTACAAATACAAATAACAGATTTTAAAAATAGCTTTTTTCCCTCAATTTTTCCCCCTCATTTGAAAATACAACTACAATGGAACAGAAAAACAGTAGCATAAATATGTTTTATCAAGTATCCAGTAAGTAATAGCCACTTTTTTACTTATTGTAAGATGGCAGAAAGGGCATAGACATTGAAATTTTTTAAAAAGTTTGTCAATTACTAAATGTATAATATCAAATTTGTTAATTATTCCTCATGAGCATAACTTTGTTACACTGTAAGCAGAGGATTATGGCCCAAATAAACAAAAATTTGGAGAGCATTAGAAATATCCTAAGTAGAAGATATAATGCATCGTTCTTGGCATAGAGAATACCATCAGCAGATGCTGATTATTAGGTTTTAATTATAGACCCTGGAATGAGACTAATTGAGCTCTAATCTGGTTTTAGTGCTCACATACTATGCATCAGGAATTCACAATTCATCAGTTGAAAGGAAATGTCAAATATACCTACTTTGGGGAGCTATGATGACTTTTTTTATTAAGATAACTCCTATAAGGCATTTAGCACAATGCCTGGATCATTATGTGCCCTGATCAAAGTTTAGCTAATATTTCTATTTTGGGGTCTGTATTTCTCATGTCAGACCTAAGTGAATACATTCAAAAAATATATGTTAATTCCTGATATCTACATTTTAGTGATGGAAATAAGTACATTCTCTGAAATATAAGTTAATATGCATTATGAAAGTTATTAAATCTAGTGTCTATGTCTGACACAAGGAATCTATCTCATGAATCCTGATCCTTAAACTAACCGTGTGGTGTACTGCTTTATTTCATTGTCCCAAAGATGTGAGCTGCTGTATTTCCTGCGCATTGAGTAGCTGCATATTCTTCCTAATATTAGTTGGACTACTCATTTCTACCTGCTTTGTGACATTCTCCTTTCTCCTTTATATCAGATCATGGAGAAATTATATTTTAAGTGATGAATTTGCACCACAGAGGACTTCAATCTGTCCTGTGTCACTGCACACATCCTATCTACTTATATTGGAATAGCATTGACTTTTAGAAGGTCCTCCCTATGTTGATGCATTTGTGGACTTACCTTTAGCAAGAGCTCCCTGCAGCCAAGGATCCATGACCAGATAATGGGATCATTCATGCTGCTTGATTTATGCAGTAACTCTTGAACTGTGTCATCTTGAAGTTCTTTCATTCCTTCCGCCGTGAACCACTCAGATAGAAATGACTCAGTCCTTTTGCAGGAAAAAAACCTTGAGAAACACTGTCATTTAACAAAAGGAAATAAGACTTTATTCGCTAGTTTTTACTCAACCCTCCTCATAAATATATCTAATTGAAAATTTCAAAGGTGTGTTTTATGTGAGTCAACTCCTTTCTTCTGCATTTCCTCTTCTTATAATCATATTGAGTTCTTTTGTTACTATGAGTTAATGTGATGTTTTGTAAAAGAACAGGATTCAGAGTTAGGCAAACCTAGTTTTAAATCAAAATCTATCACACTTAACAACTTCAGTTCCTTACCAATTTATTTATACTATCATGTACTTGTTTTTTTTTTTTAACCTTAAAAAATAGGAATTTCAATATATTTTTAAAAGGTTTTAATCTTAAAAAATAGGAATTTCAATATATTTTTAAAAGGTCATTTGGAAAATTAAATGTGAATATATTTTAAAATGTCTTGACTGTCACTTAGAACACATTCTACAAGTGGATTGAATCCCTTTTGGGAAAATCCTGTGAACCTTAAAAAATAGGAATTTCAATATATTTTTAAAAGGTCATTTGGAAAATTAAATGTGAATATATTTTAAAATGCCTTGACTGTCACTTAGAACACATTCTACAAGTGGATTGAATCCCTTTTGGGAAAATCCTGTGTATGAGGCAGTTAACTCTCAAATCTCCTTGGTACCATGAAACAGAGAAATGTTGTACTCTGGGAAACTACAAATAAACATAGTGTGCCTTCTACTTCTCATCAGTACCCCACCACACACATAAACCTTATACTAAAATGGTTATGAAAAGCAACACGGATTAGCTATATTAATCACAAAGGAGATAGCACAAAGAGCAACAGAGCAAGGACTTTGGATTCTAAAATCCTCGGTTGAAATCTAGTTTCTCAATTGAAAAGGGCATCGTCCTCGGTTCTTACAAATCTCTCATTTTCTCATATTTGATATTTCAAAACTATTAAATATGCTTTTCTTTCTATAGCTGATCTTTTGCACACTCATTGCAATTTTTACCTATCTTGGACTTCATCATATTCTGCCTGAACGATCTTACACCCTGGTCTTATCTCCTTCAGGTTCTTGAGCTCAGAATTATACTTTCGACACCAAAATCTGATCAGGTTCAACTCGTCAGAGATTTTCCATGACCCTGAGGGTAAAGTCTAAGCCCCTCAAAATAGCTTGTAAAACCCGTAGTGAAATGGCCCTTCCATGCATCACTAGACTCATCTTTCGCAGGATTTCCTCTCCAGCTTTACCAAGTGATTTTCATTTCCTAAGACATATCTTTGCTTCAGAATGCTTCCAAGACCATTCAAAGAACACTCATCACCATTTCCCAAATGTCACCTTACACATTCATCTTTACCAAGTGATTTTCATTTCCTAAGACATATCTTTGCTTCAGAATACTTCCAAGACCATTCAAAGAACACTCATCACCATTTCCCAAATGTCACCTTACACATTCATCTTTGTAGCTCATTCATGCTCTCTCTATAGGTAGGTAGATAGAATTTCACAAATGTTTTAGATTTTCGAAATTATTGTGAAGATAGTAGTGAGAGCCCCTGTAAACTCCACATGTAATTTCCCCTATTTTTAAAACCTTATAGCATTACAATTAATGAACTGATTTTGATACATTATTATTAACTTAAGTCAATACTTTATTCAGATTTCCCAAGTTTTTTCTAATGTTCTTTTTATATTTCAAAAGTCCGTCTGAATGTCATATTACATCTAAATGGTCATGTTACTGCTAATAGTCCTATCTTCGTAGGCTCCTCTTGGTTTAACAGTTTCTTATACTTTCCTTGTTTGGGAAGACCTTGACATTTTTGAGAATTACTGAACAGGTATGTTGTAGATTGTCTTTCATTGGTATTTTTGTCTCTTAATTTTCTCTTGATTAGACTGGGGTAAGGTTTTGTGGGAGGAAGACCACAGAGATGAGAAAGTGCTATTTACAACACCTCATGTAAAGGGTATGTACATAAACCAATATGACATCACTGTTCATGTTTACTTGATAACTCAGGTTGTTTCACTATGAAGTTATTGTCATTTGTTCTCCCTTTCTATACTAAATTTTCTAGAAAAAGTCACTGTGCATAATGCACACTTAAGGAATGACAATTATGCTTTGCCTTTTATGGACATAGTATCTATTTAAATTATTTGGAATTCTTCTACATAGGAAATTTGTCTATTACTCCTCCTCATCTATTCGATCATATTTGTATGAGTATGGCCTCATCAATCTTTATTTTATATTTTTATGCAGTACTACTTTATTCATTTTGTTGCTCAAACTTCTCAAACTGGTCAGTGGACGCTCTTTCAGTTGGCTCCTATATTCCTTTAACAATTATGTCATCTGCAAATCGAGATATTTTGTTTCATTCTTTCCAATTTTTATATATTTTCTTTTCTTTTTTTGTCTTAATGCCCTAGTTAGGACTTCCAGTAAGACGTTGAATAGGAGTGGTAAAGAAAAGACATTTTTGCTTTGCTTATGATACTGGGAGGATAACATCCAGTTTCTCAGCCTTAAATATGGTGTTATTCGTAGGTTGTTTGTAGATGTTCTTTATCAAGATGAGGAAGTTCCTCTCTATTAGAAATTTGCAGAAAGTTTTTTTTTTTTAATCATACACATTTGCTGAATTTTTTCATGTGCTTTTTTTGTTCATTTCATTTTTTTCTTTAGATTATTGATGTGGTGGATTACATTGATTTTTAAATGTTGAAAAATCCTGCATATCTGGAATAAATCTTACCTGGTTATGTTGTAAAATTATATTTGTGTGTTTTTTGATTCAATTTGCCAATATTTTCTCAAGGATTTTGTGTTTATGTTCATGAGAGATACTAATCTGAAGGTTTTTTTCTGTAGAATGTCTTTATCATGATTTTGGGTTTTTGCAATGTCATTCTGGTTTGCTATTAGTTTAAGTCTGGCCTCATAGAATGACTGGGAAAGTTCTGCTTTTGCTTTCATTTTCTGAAATCGATTGTAGAAACTTGGAATTAACTTACTTGAATGTGTGGTAGAAGTCACCAATGAAATTATCTGGTTGTGTTGATTTCATTTTTAGAAGGCTATTATTACATATTTTTCTTTAATAGATATACAGATTTGTAAATTATCTATTTCTCTTTCTGTGAATTTTGAAGCTTGTGTCTTTCAAAAAGTGGTTCACTTCATTTAAATTACCAAATTTGTTGATGAGCTGTTCATTGTATTCCTTTACTTTTAATTTCCACTGGATTAGCAATGATGAACTCTCCCTTAATTTTAAAATTGATAAGTAGTGTCTTCTCTTTTTTTTCTTGATTAGCTTGATTAGAGATTTATGGGTTTATTGATTTTGCCAGGTAATTAACTTATGGTTTCATTGATTTTCTCTATAGATTTTGATTGCAATTTAATTGATTTCTGTTTTATTTTTAATTTTAATTGTTCTTCTGCTTGTTTTAGGCTTAAGTATTTCTTATTTTCCATAGTTTCCTGAGGTGGAAGATTAGAATATTGATTATAGATGCTCCTTCCTTTCCTATATATACATTTAATGCTATAAATTTTCTCCAAGCATTGTTTTTGCTATACCTCACAACTTTTGATAACTTTCATTACCATCTAATTCAAAATATTTTTAAATTCCTCATGAAATGCCTATTAATCATGTATTATTTATGGATGTTGTTAAATGACACTTATTTGGGGATTCTCCACCTTGTTTTTTGTTGTTATAAATTTCTAGTTTAACGCAATTGTGGTCTGAGAATATATTTTGTATGATTTCTGGTCTTTTAAATTTGATAAGGTACAGTTTAGGGCTTATATTGTGGTTTATTTTGGTGAATGTTCCATGTGAACTTTAACTCCACTATAGTTGAATAGATCGTTATACAAATGTTAATGAGATGAAGTTGACTGGTAGTTTAGGTCAACTATATTCTTGTTGATTTTCTGTCTGCTTAATCTGATATAATCTTACTCCTCTGTAACTTTTAAAGACAATTTCGCTGAACATGAATTCTAGATCAGTGATTTATTTTATGTTTCTGTCAATACTTTTTATATTTTACTGCACTGTCTTTTTGCTTGCATGGTTTCTGATACAAAGTTCACTACAATTCTTACCCTTGCTTCTCTCTATGTAGGGTGTCCTCTTACTCTTGGTCTTGATTTGTTCAAGATTTTCTATTTGTCTTTATTTTTCTATACCCAGTTGTAGTTTTAGGGTTGTTTTTGTTGTTGTTGTTTTGTCTTGTTTTTTCTTAATTTATTTATTCTGCTTTGTAAACTCCGAGCTTCCTGGATTTGTGGTTTGGGTGACTATAATTAATTCTGAAAAGTTCTCAGTCATTATTACTTCAAATATTTCTTTGCCCTGTTTTCTCTTTGTTCTTCTGATATTCAGATTCTGAATTTTTTACATCTTTTGTATGAGTTAATTTTTTAAAAAAAAGTTTTGAATGGGTAATACACCTCTTTTGTTTTTTTGTCCCAGAACTACATTATCAGTGTTGAGTATGGAACTCACTTGGTTCCCAGATAAACACAACTCAGAAGTACAAGGAAGTTAATGCCACATGGATTTAGTGTTTGACTCATGAGAAATAATGCCAACTCATATATCTTTTTCTTTTGCCAAAATGGAAGGACTATACCAAAATGCAGTGTTTAAACAGATTCTCAGAAGGCCTTCCCATGAAATCTTGGCTCTCTATCCTTCTTTGCTATATTACTATTTTTCTTTATTTCTTCTTTCCAAAATTGTAGTCCCCTTTTATTCCAGCTGTAGTTTCTGGTTACTAAAGCTAGGATAAGAGTTATTATAATTATGAATATGCATAATCATATACACAAAGCAATGTGTAGTGGTTACCAAGGGCCAGGAATTGTTCCAAGTGACATACACACATGCACACATGTGTATATATATGAGTATATATATATATATATATATATATATATATATATATAGAGAGAGAGAGAGAGAGAGAGAGAGAGAGAGAGAGAGAGAGAGAGAGATAAAAATATGCATCTATACGTCTCTTATTATCTATCTATACATACATACATGCAGACATACCTACTTTATTCTCCAAAAAACCCTATGGAATTCTATTTATTATCCTAAATTTACAAACTAAGAAAACTGAGTCTCAGGGAAACTATCTAACATTCTTGAGCCTATGTAACTAACAACTAATAGGACTGACATTCAAATCTAGGCATCAAGGGCCAGAATCTGTACATTGAACTACCATACCACGCTGACTTAGGCATAGCAGAACTATTCAGCATTATGTAGAAATGATAAGAGACTAAAAAGAAGAGCTAAGCTTACTGCTAAAAGGGGTGAATGGGAATCCTAGAAACTCTTTGGCTACTAGATTCCAGAAATAATCTGAAAAGTAATATTTATCATAAGAGGTATGTTGTGGCAAGACTAGCAGAATGTATGCCTCATGGTAGCTTCTGCAATCATTAAGGTCATAGCTGTGAGGACCTAAAAGTGCATTTAGTCCATCCTTATTTAAAATGCTGGTAAACTGAAATAAACAGAGTGAAATACTTGGCCTGTTTCAAACCTCATTTATAAAGCAATGAGCTATAAATTTATTACAATTAACCCTGATTATTTATTCTAGTTAAATCACAAAATATAATTATAATTTTTTTCCACATTCTCCATGAGTTCAAATAACTTAAGGGCTGTAAAAGATCATTTAATACTCAATCAAATGTTACAAAATATCACTTGTCCACACGAATAGAAAAATAAGAGTTTTTAAACTTGATTCTCAGGGAATCTTTTAACTCAAAAAAAATTCAAGGAAAATAAGAGGTGAGAAAAGCAAAAAGACAATGCCCAAAATAAAGTATATATTTATTTATCATTAGCTAAATTTGCTTTTGTTCATAGTGGTTAAAGAAAGGGGTCACTGAAGGAGGGTGGCTAAATGACTGCCATTTGAATTAATATATATTATTTATTTAATTATTTAATTGGCATTTATTTTTTTATTTTATTTTATTTTTTTCTCATAGTTTTTTTTTTTTTTTTTGTCAATATACAATGTAGTTAGTTATTGTGTCCCATCACCGAAACCTCCCTCCCTCCTCCCTCTCCCCCCTCCCACCCAGGTGTGTCCCCTCCATTTTCTTGTTGTAAGAACTTCAAAAAAAAAACAGTTGTGGTTGTTATATCTTCCTCTCCCCGCCCCCCCCCGGTTTTTTGTTGTTGTTGTTGTTGTTGATGTTGTTGTTATTGTTGTTTGTTTGTTTGTTTTGTGTGTGTGTATGTGTGTGTGTGTGTGTGTGTGTGTATGTATGCGTGTGAATTGATTCATTCACCTTTAGCT
>NW_007753556.1:0-8464 GCF_000696425.1 Galeopterus variegatus
TCTCCTCCTGCTGCTGCTGCCGGCCCCAACGGCCTCCCAGCTGCGATACTCGGTGCCGGAGGAGCAGGCACCCGGCGCGCTCGTGGGCAACGTGGCTAGCGCGCTGGGGCTCGAGCTGCGGCGCTTGGGGCCAGGCTGCCTGCGCATCAACCATCTGGGTGCGCCCAGCCCGCGCTACCTAGAGCTGGACCTCACAAGTGGAGCGCTCTTCGTCAACGAGCGCATTGATCGGGAGGCGCTGTGTGAGCAGCGGCCTCGCTGCCTGCTCAGCTTGGAAGTGCTGGCGCACAATCCCGTGGCGGTGAGCGCCGTTGAGGTGGAGGTACTGGACATCAACGACAACTCACCGCGCTTTCCGCGGCCCGACTACCAGCTTCAGGTAAGCGAGTCGGTGGCGCCTGGAGCGCGCTTTCACATAGAGAGCGCGCAGGACCCTGACGTGGGCGCCAACTCGGTGCAGACTTACGAGCTCAGCCCGAGCGAGCACTTCGAGCTGGACCTTAAACCTCTGCAGGAGAACAGTAAGGTGCTGGAGCTGGTGCTGCGTAAGGGTCTAGACCGCGAGCAGGCAGCCTTGCACCACCTGGTTCTCACAGCCGTGGATGGGGGCAACCCAGCCCGCTCGGGTACGGCACAGATCTCTGTGCATGTCCTGGACACTAACGACAACTCTCCCACCTTCGACCAGTCCGCTTATCGCGTCCAGTTGCGGGAGGACGCGCCCCCAGGCACTTTGGTGGTGAAGTTGAATGCCTCAGATCCAGATGAGGGTTCCAATGGTGAGCTCAGGTACTCCTTGAGCAGCTACACGTCGGACCGGGAGAGGCAGCTCTTCAGCATAGATGCCAGTACAGGGGAAGTGCGAGTAAGTGGGGCTCTGGATTATGAGGAGGCCTCCTCCTACCAGATCTATGTGCAGGCGACTGACCAGGGTCCAGTACCCATGGCTGGTCACTGCAAGGTACTGGTGGACATTGTGGACGTGAATGACAATGCACCAGAAGTGGTGGTCACAGACCTGTATAGCCCAGTGGCTGAGGATGCTGCACCCAACACCGTTGTGGCCCTTCTCAGTGTCAATGACCAAGACTCAGGCCCCAACCGGAAAGTGAGCCTGGGCCTGGAGGCCACACTGCCTTTCCGACTGAATGGCTTTGGAAACTCCTATACACTGGTGGTTAGTGGCCCCCTGGACCGGGAGCGGGTAGCTGCCTACAACATCACAGTGACAGCAACTGATGGGGGAATACCACAGCTCACATCCCAGCGGACGCTGCAGGTTGAGATCTCTGACATCAATGACAATCCACCAAGCTTCCTGAAGGACTCCTATTCCATCTACATCCAGGAGAACAATTTGCCAGGGGTGTTGCTCTGCACTGTGCCAGCCACAGACCCAGATGAAAAGGAGAATGCAGAGGTGACCTACTCCCTCCTGGAGAGGGAGATTCAAGGGCTGCCAGTCACCTCCTATGTCTCCATTAACAGTGCCAGTGGCAGCCTGTATGCTGTCAACTCCTTTGACTATGAGAAGTTTCGAGAGTTCTTTGTGACTGTGGAGGCCCAAGACAAGGGGAGCCCACCACTGAGCAGCACTGTGACCGTCAACGTGTATGTGGTGGACATGAATGACCATGCCCCTCACATTCTGTACCCTACCTCAACCAATTCATCAGCAGCCATTGAAATGGTGCCTCGAACTGCCCCTGCTGGCTACCTGGTCACCAAAGTCATAGCCATGGACTCAGACTCTGGGCAAAATGCTTGGCTCTTTTACCATCTAGCCCAGACTTCTGACCTGGACCTCTTTAAAGTAGAGCTGCACACAGGAGAAATTAGGACTACCAGGAAGATGGGAGATGACAGTGGTACCACTTTCAACCTGACAGTGGTGGTCCGAGACAATGGAGAACCATCACTATCAGCCTCTGTGGCCATTACAGTAGCTGTGGTGGATAGGGTTTCCAAAATCCTCCCTGACACTCAGAGACATGTTAAGAGTCCTCGGACATACTCTGAAATTACACTTTATCTAATAATAGCATTAAGCACAGTGTCTTTTATATTTCTTTTGACAATCATTGTTTTGAGTATCATCAAGTGCTACCGCTACACTGCATATGGCACTGCATGCTGTGGAGGCTTCTGTGGAGTAAGGGAGAGGTGCCCTGCAGAACTGTACAAACAGGCCAACAACAATATTGATGCCAGGATACCACATGGCCTCAAAGTGCAGCCTCACTTCATTGAAGTTCGAGGAAATGGCTCCCTTACCAAGACCTACTGCTACAAGGCCTGTTTGACAGCAGGCTCGGGGAGTGACACTTTCATGTTTTACAACACAGGGGCCCAGGCAGGACCAGGTCCTGGGGGAGCCCAAGCAGCAGTGACTGACAGCAGGCACCTCACAGGCCAAAGTGGGCAGAGTGCTGGGAACCTGATTATTCTAAAAAATCAGGCTGTTTCTCAAAATGAGGTGAGATAATGGTCAGGGAGTCTTCTACAAACTCATGCGTTTTTCACACACACCCCAATATCATGTGGTTGGATGTTTTGAGTTATTGATAGTGATAGCGGTTATTTGGTAAACTGAGTGTCTGCAATATGAGTATAATCTGCCATGTTTCCTCTCTAGAAAAGAAGCACTAGAGATTTGTTTTACTTTCCATTCTCTTTTTTGATACTTGAGGACTTGTCTATAAAATTGTTTGAGAAGTGAGAATTAGTCTTAAAATTTTGCTGTTAAAGCAGAGCTCTGTAGAGAAATAGAACAGGCCTGGGAATAAGGATTATGTTTTAGGGAGTAATATTAAGAGAGTCAAGGAGAAATGGCCTCTGTTGTATCGCCTACAGGGAAAGTTTTCTTTTGAAATCCTATAGGAGTGTTATTTTTAGAAAAGCTCTGAGACCTTTAGGGGCTGTTGTGGACACCTCTAAATGTTGTCCATGTTTATACTTTGGACTGTCTGTAGTGCAAATTATCCAGTTATTATTTCCAGTAATTGTGCTGAACTAATGTGATAGGATCCATGAAAATTCATGTCAGTGGTGAAGCCATAGAATGTAGACCTCATCCTGAAGCCAAAGTTTGCTTTGTTTGTATGATGTGGTAACTCTTCTGTAGGGTCACTTTTGGAAAGTCAGAGGAAATGAATGATGGTAAGGCAGAGAGATTAAGAGCCAATTTGTCTGGTTGGGCCAGAGAGATATTAGAATGAGTGTATTAGGAATATGAGGGAGTGAAGACTAGGACATTCTGGGATTAGGGAGGAATGGAAGGAAAAAAGAACTCTTCCTTTAGTATGCCACCTTTCTTGGCATACTCTGAATTCATCATAAGAGGATTTCCTTGCATTTACTCAAATGCAGTCTGTAATCTTTTGATTTCCTGTTGACAGTTCCTATGGTTTTGATGAGATGCAAAGTAGCCTTTCCAAGTCCTTCATACCTTTTAGTTAAATGACAATACTTACAAAGCACACATGCATTTTCTGGATCTAAGATATGGTTTGCAATAGCTACAAAAGGCTTGAAAAGTGAAAGGCTCACTGTACATGAAGACAAATGTTAGTATATGCACTAGTTTTAGTTTTAAGGAGGTATAAGGCCAGCTTGTTCATTATTATGAAGAATGTAGGTAAATCATTGGAAAGTACCTGAGTGGATGGGTGTGTTTGTGTAGTGTGTTTGTCTCCATATGCATGCTTGAAATAATAGAGATCTGCTTTGTGGTACTTTAAACTTAGATTTCAAAAGCCAAAATTTTGTCCCATACATGGTGATAAATTATCTTTCCAAACATCTACGTTATAGCTAGGACTTTTAGAGCTACTACAAAATGAATTAATATTTGTCTCTCCTATATTTTGTGATGGATTTTCATTGACATATTGCTTTTTATTAATGTCCTTATTATCACATTCCATGTTCATGATAATCCTGAGGAAAGTAATATGTAAGCATAGAATTTCCAATTCTTGATTGGGAGTAGATTTTCTCATGGACATTGAAGATAGATTTATTCATTTATCAGAAGAGCCCAATGTTAACCAATGCTGAGTACCACAGGAAGCACATTGCAGATTAAGAAAAATGGGGGATGTGTGGGGGGTTAGGAATCAAAGACTTTCCAGAATTCTTTAGATCATAGCTTTTGGAAACATATTAAAGGATTTAGTATTAAATAAGGATGCTTAACATTTGCCTACCAAATTCCTGTGAAGCCCTCTGGGATTGGGGTGGGCTGCAGGTGGTGACGAGGCAGGAAGAGCAAGCCAGGTAAGTAAGGCTCAGCTTTGCCACTAGCTATGAGCCGGAAGCTCAGAGGAATGGCAATCTTACCCTCCCTCTCTTGACTCAAAGCTTGAGCAATTTGATACATGAACTATTTCTGTCTTACACTAACCTGTGTGTTGATATGTACTTTGGTACACAAACCTTTAATCTAGGGAGAAAATTATATCAGATAGAACTTGCTCCTGTGGGATTTTGCCAGGAGAGTGCATGATTTTAATAAAGGTAGATTTCTGCCAGAAATTAGTGAAGAGCCACAAGATATACAGCTCCTGAAATTATTCAGTTATATAGAGAGAGTGAGTCACATTTTTGTAACATGGCAAAATGGGAACAAAAGTCACTCAGTTCTGAAATTCATCATTGCTAGATCAACCTGTTAAATTCCTATGTTGGGCTTTTTCTTTTCCCTGCCTAGTTATTGCAGACAGCAGGAGAATCCAGGGATGCAATTAATGCCATGTGTCTACATTAATATTAAATGGGGATTGGAAAGGAAGAGTAAGGAAATTTGTACTCACTGATCATCCTGCTATATAAAAGTGTTCTGCTTTGCAATATATATGTGTACATGTGTATATTTATATGCTTATATACACAAGTATATATATATATATATGTATATGATTTTACTACCTATAAGACATACATTAAACAAACATTTATTAACATCTAGAATATGAGGATATAAGCTCAGAGAAGTTAGGTAACATACACAGTCACACTGCTAGTCGTCTTTTAAGTCATGTCTGTCTGACTCCAAAGACTGTGCTGTTTTCAATAGTATGTGTAGACAGAAATCCCAGGTTTTGTACTCTGATATGGGATATTCAGGGATTTAGGTTACCACTAGTTTACCTAGTAATGTAAATTAACTGGTTTTGGGAAAAGAGTAATTCCTTGCATAGAAGCAGGTAACAAATGGTAGGATCGGTGAGTAAAAATATTACTACCAGGCTAATATATTTTTATTTGTTTATTTGCTTTACTATTGGCAAAGCCTATTAAGATCTTTCATCTCTATTCTTTCACTGATTTTTTTCTTTTTGCTTATTAAACATCAGCATTTAATATCAGATTCTAATCTCTTGGTGAATTTTACCCCTAGTGAGCTCATTTTATGAGTCACTTGTACAGTGAGGTTTTTGAAGTAAATATTTGGCAATGGGGCAAAATTGCTCTGTGGAGATTTCTGAAAACATGGTACAGAATGTGGCTGCATCCTCTTCAGAGTCTTCAAAGAAACCAAATCTTAAGGAAGATTCTGTGCATTTGTGGTCCTGGTGCTGTGATGGCTAATGAGTCACTTTGAGTACTATGGGCAGATTTATCTAACTGTGCCTCAGTGGGACCAGTTGGCACAACATGTGGAAATTATAAGAGTAGCAGAGATGAATTAAGTTTGCATTTACTTTCACTTATTTTAAGGCAATTTGTAGCCACCAAATCTTCAGTTATTTCTGCCACTGTGTGTGCATATTCACCCTAATTCCAGATGTAGTGGCCTGAGAGGATTAACCCTTCTTTCAGTGCCACCTAATTAATTTCCCCTAGGACTGGCTTTTCTATCTGGTGACTCTGTCATGGAACAGAGTTTACACTCATTGTAAAGTGACAAGGTGGTAAATTTATAAAAATTGCATAATGGTCAGAATAGACAAAGAAATTGTATCTATGAACTTTCATTCTGGTGTTTCATCCTCTGATGTTCACTTTTTAGTGGGTGGGGCTTCTTTGTTTTGCCATTTTCATCTTGATTATAGGACTATTCTGAGAAAAGGTTTATTTTCTTTGGTCTGATGATATAATAATTTCTTCAAATTACCTCCTTCCTCGCTTTTTCTACAGACTGTTAGCCAAATAAAATTATGGCCGAGCTCTTCTCTGTGTCTTTATCTTGTACATATTCTGATTGATGAAGAAATCTATTTATTGTATCCTGAATGTCATTGGGCTACCTTTTCCTCTGACCCAGGAGTGAGCTGTCACATGGGCATCTGGTCTAACTCAGAGCACTCAGCAAGGACACAGCCTGGCATATCATACATTGTCTACTGGCATGCTGTCTGCTTGACAGAATAGTAGAGTCAGTTCTGGATACTTGCCTTGGTTGGCTACCAATTTTTGCTCTCAGTAAGAGGTCAGAATGATGTCAGTTTGCAAACGTTTGAGGAAAAATTGCTGTCACCCACCCCTGAGGTTTAGCTGAATTTGTGGAGTTTTACAGATGGCTTTGAATATGACTTTATTGGACTTCACGTGGCTCCATGTTCCCGTGCATATTATAACATGAATATAAACTTAGCTTATTCATATGATAATATTTTGAGCAGTATAATCTATCATTATAATTCCTAAAAGCAAAGGTCGAAAGGATTTCTTAGCAGTGTTTTAAATCTGCTAACCTAAATATTATACAAGGTTTTTTTCCCCAAGAATTTGAATTTGAAAATGCTAAGAAATAGATCTGATATTGCAAAGGTGAAGAGAAATGCTGGTTTGTTGGCACATAAACACCATCAGTTCCTTTCTGGACTTGCGGGGTCAGAACTCTGGGCTCCAGAGAGGTGCAACTGTGAGTGAGAGAGTAACTGCTGTGCTAGCAGGTTGTGCTTCTGGAATTAAGCGGACCTAGCACTTTCTGTTGTACTACATACAACTCATTAGGTATGTTCTAACATTATGTTTATTTTACTTTCCTGCCCTGTGGATTAGGGTTGTAAATGCCTGTTTTCAGAGTTTTTTCTTTCTAATTCTACCCAAAATTCTCAAATTCGTCATTTTTTTTTCACTTTGATTTACTAGAAAACCAATATGTAACATCATTATTTAGAATGTTATATTCCGTTTTGCCTTAATGACCAACAATCTATGTATTCCTTTCCTATTGTTTTGTAACAAATTACTACGAATTAGTGTTTAAAAACACCACCCGTTTATTATCTCACAGTCCTGCACACCATGTGGCTGAGTTCTCTGCTCAGATTTTCACAAGGCTGAAATGTACCCATTGGCTGTGCTGAATTCTCTTTTGGAGGCTCTGGGGAAAAATTCACTTTCAAGCTCATTCAGATTGTTGGCAGAATTCAGTTCCTTGGGGACTGTAGTTCCTATTTTTGACTTAGTGTTTGCTGGGGGTCACTATCAACTCCCAGAAGTTGCTCTCAGGTCTTGTCCCATGGCCTGCTCCATCTTCAGGGGTGGCAATGGAGAATCTTCTCTCACGTGGAATCCCTCTTATGCTTCAAATCTCTAACTTCTGTCTCTGATTTCTAGTCCCAGATTTAAAGGGCTTATGTGATTAGGTCAGTTTCACCTGGATGATCTCCCTTTCTTAAAGCCAACTATGCCATATAACATAATGTAATCATGGGAATAAGGTCCACCACAGTCTTGGGAGTTATGTAGTGTGTGTATACCAGGGTATGGGGATCTTAGGACCATCTTAGAATTCTGCCTACCACTGTTTATATCAATGTTCATAAGATATCACTATGAAAAATCTGTCGTGGATACATCCTTAGTAGAGTCCTATTAGGTAGGAAAAGGAGATATTATGGGTAGCCCCATGTCTCAGAGGGCAATTTATTGATGAATTCAACATGGATTTCCATGGTAAGAAGATAGCACCTTATTTCACTGAGTAGTTGTGTGAGTTATGAACAGCATAGTGTATTTTTAAACCTATTTTACTTCAAATCTGTCATAGAAGAAGTGATTTATCCTTCTGTAGCTCAAATATTCTAATACCATTACAGGATAAGTTAAATCTTTGCTGTAATTTTAATAGAAACTCAAGTAGGTTCTTCTTTAATAATACAACATCACCCATATGGACTACCTAATTGAGTTTTTCCACATCTGGAGTTTTGTGACTAATATTCTACGAAAAGACTAAACTTTGAAACAACAGGACATACTGGGGTTCTTCGCCAATAGAAATTAAGCATAGCCCTGGGATGTACCATCCAAGTAATTGAGAAATAAACAATCACAGTTAGTCCAAGGCCTTAATATATGTCTCATTGTGTCAGATATATCAGTAGTCATCTTTTTAACTTGAATTTTAACAAGTTTAATTAAGTTCTGAATGAAACTCATGTATATTTTGTTACTTTTAATTTTGTATTGTTTTAAAATAAATCAGTATGTGGGAAACTCATAAGTGAAA
>NW_007753557.1:0-3823 GCF_000696425.1 Galeopterus variegatus
GAGAGAGAGAGAGAGAGAGAGAGAGAGAGAGAGAGAAACAGAGAGCTAGCTGTAGATTGTAAGTACTGGAAATGTGATTGAATTGCTAAAATTTGTGAATTTACTTACATATACTGTGGATTATAAATGATTTTAGTTTGCCTTATACAATATGAGATTAAAATTATTCACAGGACAAAATGTAAAAACAAAATGAAGAAAACTGTAAGTAATGGGAGAATTTGGGAAGGAATCACTATATACTAGGAGTTAAAAAAAAAATCTTGCAAATGAAGAGTATCAGCACCATGGAGAGGAGCACACATATCTTAACCCTCTTAGTCATAGGATTAGATTTTGTTCCTCATCCTATTTCTAATAACATAACAGACCTTGCACAACTTCTTTACTCCAGAACTGAGGTATTTCATGTATAAGATAATAAAAATGGATTTTTAAACTTGTTCTTAGCACCAGAAGTCTTTATGTTCTTGTACAGAAGTCCACTACTAGGGTAACTGCTTTTGTTTGAATGGTGGTACAGGGTACTTACTTATTCTCATACCTCTGCTTCTCTTTCCCTGCCCCCATGGCCTCTGATACACCTCCAAAGACTGTAGTGTGAAAGCCACTAAATCAATAATCTGATTGATTCTTTCAGTTATAACTTTCTTGGGATTAAAGCAGGAGTAGCTTGGATGAATACTAAGCTTGTCTTCAAGTCTTTCTTGGATAAAGAGATACACCCTCCTCTTATAAAAAAAAAGTTTGGATTTTCTGTCCTGTAAATTAATTCCCACACTCATGGAAGGGAAATATCTGCAGCTACCACTTACAGGGAGTCACCTATTCTAAAGGGTCACATGTAACTGGCTCTGAGCAAGTTTGCTTCTGGGTCAGGTAGGTCCTCTCTGGCACTATTGCATAGGATGGATAATTTTTAACTCATCTGTCTGCACACATATTAACAGCTTGTAAATTTTTACTGCTTCTGTTTACACATTTCCTTGACATTCATGGCATGCCAATTCCTTGAATTAAAGTACCAAAGCCAATGTTCATATTTGAATTTTTTATTTAAAAAGGATATTGCCACTTCATGATTTCTTTCAGGCAGAGCTAATTGTTTTTTGGTTCTCTGAGACTACCTTATTTGAAGTGCTTTAAAACCAACATTAATTTTCCACTAAGCAATGCCTTAACCTAGGAATAGGCTAAAAGTGCATAGAGCATTTATATAAGACATTAATTTCTAAAGTACACTTTTTCATGGATGTGGTATACAGCTGCTACTATTCCTGGAACATAGCTGATATCCAAGACAGATGTGAATTGACATCAGATCATGACTATATAGAGGTAACCCTAAAAATAGTTTACATTTAGTTATATATTTCTAAATTCTCCAAAATTTGATGTTTCAGAAAGCTGACTATTTAATAAATTACAAATTACTTTTGATAGGGTAGAGAATGATAGGTATTTCATTCTCCTTTAATGATTTTAGGTGACAGTAGTTATCCTTTGAAAAACTACTTAATTACTTCTTTGTCTTATCCCCAGACTCCTTCTGAAAATAGAATCAATATAAGTTATAATGGAACTCAATGAGTGACTAGAATGATAATGAAGAGTGTATTAGGAATCTTTATAAATGTGACGTGAATGCCCAGTACAAACTGGTAGGGCCTCGCCATGCTGCCCTTCAGATGTTTGAAAGCTCTATGTTATTTAGCATGGCCATTAATGTGGCTTATCTCTTAAAACAAGCCTCAGAGATTAATGCGACCCATGAAATGGCTGAAGTAAATGACTATGATGATGTGCACTTTTGCAAAATTGGTTCCAAACAGTAAAGTGGAGCTAAAAATATTAGGGTACAATGATGATTTTTATTTTGAAAGGAGGAAAAAATTCCTTCTTGCTATCATATTTGGGTAATTATTTTTGTTATAGAAATAAATTTTATACCATAGTTATATTTTACCTATGTGTAGGTGCTTTGCAGTAAATACTAGGAAAGAACATATTACTCCATTTATAGCTATTTGTTATAATGTAATTTCTCAATCAATTGAAACCGTAAGCTTCTGCAGATCCATAAAGTTTTTGGTTTTGATCTTAAAACAGGTTCTCATACTTGAACAAGTTTGGCAATCACTTGAAAATATTCTTTTTCATGTCA
Organism: Galeopterus variegatus; assembly: GCF_000696425.1. Classification (NCBI taxonomy): domain Eukaryota; kingdom Metazoa; phylum Chordata; class Mammalia; order Dermoptera; family Cynocephalidae; genus Galeopterus; species Galeopterus variegatus. The sequence continues at coordinate 2,165 of NW_007753557.1, forward strand.
CTTTCAACCAGTATTCTATGATTTCAGGATAATTTTATTATGTCCATTGTGGCTTGATTCAAATAAAAAGTAAATATGGCAAAATGAGTTATATCCTATTGAATACTTTTGTAATGTATGTCCTCTAAAATTTAAAATTCCTGCCACTGTTGGAATGACCATGTTAGACAATCTCTCAATCTATTACATTTATGTTTGACATAAAAGCACAATAAACCCTGTATCTAAAGCATTGGAAGGTAGGCCCAGTATACATACAGCAGTCCTTTCATTATGTATGAATCACACATAAGTTGACCATGGCATGATTCTTTTTCATTTCTGTTCTGTTGGCAGCTGGCTGGTACAGGGATCACACGCTGGACCTTGGTGTTTTCAGCACCATGTTCTAACCAAATGAGCTAACCGGCCAGGCCTTGATTCCTCAATGTTGAATCTGATATTTATTCCCTTCTTTAACTCTTTAATATCTAAGTAATAATTAGGCTTTTCCAAGATTGGTGGTCAAATTTGTTCTTTGACTCATGATAATACAAAAAGAAAATTTTGTCATTATTTTTCTCTCTCTACTGGGCCTCAGCTCTGTGCCATGTATTTTGAGACATTATCATCCTAGATTCCATAGAGTGTAACATTAATATGTATTCAGTCTCAGACATCTCTCACAGAATTTTAAAAAACTATCCCTTTCCTCTCCACCCCTCAATTTTCTTCTAACTGATACTGAAAGAAACCAGAATAGAAAATATCTGTGTGTCAGATACTTGGTGGAGTATCTGCACCCACAATACTCTAAGAACTGTCCTTTTACCCCAAATCCTGCTTTCATAAATCTATATGTGTTAAGTGTGATCCCACAGATTTTCCCATAAAGGATTAAATTGGGGCTTCATATCTGGGCAAAGATAGGCCAATTAGATTTTTCTTCATGGAATTTTTATTTGGGACACTGAGATGCTGGTGCATAAATGGCTCTGGAGCTAGAAGTTGATGTGAAACAGCAAAGTGGTGCTCATTTCCCACAATTCTCTTGTTGAAACAGACATGACCAGTTTGCAGAGAGGAGAGCAAAATACAGTAACAAAAAATGCAAAAAAGCCCCACCAAAAACATAGAGGAAAACTGTCATCTGAATTACCTTATTTCTTCTCTCCAGGAAACATTGGCAGCACTTCCTCATTTTAAGTTTCACAAGTTACCCTTGTATCTGCCAATACATTCCTTCTCTTCATGTGCTTGTCTGAATGCGTGTCTGTTCCTTGCAATGGAAAAAGTCTTGACTGACTAATCCAGACTCTCTTATGGTATGGGATAAGCTTGTCCCAGCCTACTGAAGATGTCCCTAGTACCTCCATTTGGCTTCTAATGTTAGCATGTGGCTCATTCCCTTCAAGCTCTGTAGGGAATGACACCACATGTGCAACAAGGTCTTCTATCTCTTTTCTACTCCCTAAACTGATGTACATTTCAATTTCTTGTCACTTCTACTCTCTCATATTGAAGGTGGAAAATAACTTCCCTTTTCATTTGACTAATAGCTCACAAAGTCCTGCTGCCTTGTACTCCCAAATTGCTGTGAAGATTTTGTATAATCTGGACCTTTCATTTTAACATACTTTTTCTTCCTCTTCTTTTTTTTTTTTTTTTTTTTTTTTTTTT
>NW_007753557.1:7641-8464 GCF_000696425.1 Galeopterus variegatus
TGATTATTTCTTCATGTTGGAAACATCCAGAATCCTCTCTTCTAGCTATTTGAAAATATACAATAAGTTATTGTTAACTATGGTCACCCTACAGTGCTATAGAACACTAGAACTTATTTCTCCTATCTAGCTATAATTTTGTATGTGTTAATCAAGCTCTCCCAATCCTCCCCTCCCCACTACCTTTCCCTGGATAAAGATAATGTAGTATATATATGCAACAGAATATTATTCACCCATACAAAAGAATGAAATCCTGTCATTGGCAGCAACATGGATGAGCTTAGAGGACAATATGTTAAATACAATAAGTCAGGCACAGAAAGATAAATATTGCATGTTCTCATTTACATGTGGGAGTTAAAAAAGTTGAGCTCATAGAAGTGGAGAGTAGAATTGTGCTTATTCCTGCAGTCTCTAAAGCCCACCTGGTCACATAGCAGAGACAGGATAGCTAGCTGATTATCTCAGATGCAAGCCATCAAAAAAAAAGTTGGCCCTACATTCCACTCAGGGATTCTAAACTTAAAACAACTCACCATAAACCATTAGTTAGGTAGTTAGTTAGCTTACTGCCTTTATTATGGCCAAGAGTCAAAAACAGACTCCCAGGCATCTCTGGAGATAAGCAAATAGCTATCTCAGTTAGCTGTTAAATAACTTTCATAGGCAAACTATATGAAGTTACAGATGTCACTAATGGAGAAACTAAGAATTAATATATTGGGAAAAATAAAGAATGATTGCTTGTAGCATATGTGAATTAAGTTCTTGCTTATCTTAGAAATAAAAAGGCAGTGTTTACATTAAATAAATTAGGAAA
>NW_007753558.1:0-252 GCF_000696425.1 Galeopterus variegatus
GCCACTCTTCCACCAACAGAATTACCCCAAAGCTTCTAGGGAAGCATAGCAGATTCATCTCCCCACTTTTCTATTTCTATCACAAACAACTATTTTTAGCATGACATACACACTTATATTTCACTTTCAGAGCCATATACAGTTCACAAGTCAGCTCATAACATAATTTCTGTGTTCTGTATACTTCAGCTTTTAAAAGCAGGTATGCTTCTGAAAAGTAATTGTTCAATTATCTGGGAATACTTAATCTCT
>NW_007753558.1:273-1151 GCF_000696425.1 Galeopterus variegatus
AGATCTCAGCCCAACTGTTATCTCCCTGAGAAAGGCTTCCTGGACCTCCATGCCCAGGTGTTTTTCCCTGCAGGTGTAGCTCCAAGGACCTCTCCCACTCAGCACCGGCCTATGAGAGCAGAGAACATGTGCCTTTTTTGCACAGCTTGTGCCCATAACGCCTGGTCAAGTACCACACACATGATAGGATCTCAATACATATTTGTGTTTGGAAGTGGCAAGTGATATCATCCTCCCACAGCTTCTCCTAACTTACCTCTGCTGCTCCCAGTGGGCTTGGGAAAACCTTCAGAAAGTCATGAGAGATACAGAAAGCATTCTTCCACAGTAATAAAGGACACAAAGGTCACCTTTCTTTCATCATTCAAAATATAACTCAAAATGCTATTCTTTGGGAAATGCAGATTAAAACATTGAAATATCACTGCACATCGATTAAAATGGCCAAAATCCAGAGCACTGACAACATCAAATGCTGACGAGGACGTGGAGCAACAGGAACCTCATTCATTGCTGGTGGGAATGCAAAANTTTTTTTTTTTTTTCCCTTTTTGTCTTTTTTTTCGTGACCGGCAACAGATCGCAACCCTCAGTGTTATCGCAACCCCAACTGTTATCTCCCTGAGGAAGGCTTCCTGGACCTCCATGCCCAGGTGTCTTTCCCTGCAGGTGTAGCTCCAAGGACCTCTCCCACTCAGCACCGGCCTATGAGAGCAGAGAACATGTGCCTTTTTTGCACACCTTGTGCCCATAAAGCCTGGTCAAGTACCACACACATGATAGGATCTCAATACATATTTGTGTTTGGAAGTGGCCTGTGATGTCATCCTCCCACAGCTTCTCCTAACTCACCTCTGCTGCTCCCAGTGGGCTTGGGA
>NW_007753558.1:3028-3904 GCF_000696425.1 Galeopterus variegatus
CAGAGAATTTTCAGGGCAGTGGAAATACTTTGTACGATGCTATAATGATAGGTGCCATCATATGTTTGTCCAAGCCCATAGAATGTACAACACCAAGAGTGGACACTAACGTAAACTATGGACTTTGGGTGATAATGATGCGTCAAAGTAAGTTCATCAATTGTGACCTATGTACCACTCTGGTGGGGGATGTTGATAATGGGGAAAGCTGTACATGTGTCAGGGCAGGGTGTATATGGGAAATCTCTGTACCTTCCTCTCAATTTTGCTGTAAACTTGAAACTGCTTTTAAAAGATAAAGTCTTCAAAAACTAATATCATTCGCAACCTCAAAATCATTATAAGAGTAAATATTTAAAAGGCAATATAGTACACACACATGAGGCTGTACCCACAGTTACCTGTGGCCACACTGTAATCAACAAACCCTGCCCAATATTCAGTAGCAATTGTCCTGATTCAAAATTAGTTGAATATCTGCAAATCCTTTACAAGAGAGTTCCCTGGAGGATTTTGTTTTCCCCCAACTTGTACGGTAACACTACTGGACTTCAGATCTCTTGAGCATGGCTTAGCTTGTAGCAGGCCGTTTTCCATTCTGGTCCAATTTGTCATGTGTGCGGTGGGAGAGAGAGAGATGAAATTCCAGTTAAGGAAGTACTGTAAACTCTTTGCTCTCTTGTATTTACCATTCTCTTAACTTGGGCATCTTCAACTTGAAATACTTGGCAAGCAGTTTATTCTTAAAAGAGTTAGTTTATTTTTTATTTTACTCTTTGTGACTATCATATTCCTGACCATGGGGTGAGTGCTCTCTTATTCAATCATAGGGAATGTGGCATATAAATCATTTAACATTTTAATTAATTGTATTTT
>NW_007753558.1:5841-6089 GCF_000696425.1 Galeopterus variegatus
ACACGTCCCGTAGGTCCCACCCAAGACTCCTTGTAGGAAGTAGCACATCTTCCTTTATCTCCTCAATAATGAAAGTTGTCTTTTTGTTTGCTTTGGTTTCAGCATTTGTTCTCTATCTACCATTGAGAATATGCCTTTGACGGAGGTAACTTCCACATTAAAACTTGATCTGCTCAATCTGTTTGTGGACCCAACTGTGTGCTTTTCTGAATACCATTTAGATAAAAATCGTTACATTACAAAGTTCT
>NW_007753558.1:8247-8464 GCF_000696425.1 Galeopterus variegatus
TCTTAGTTTATATCTTTACATATTTTTACACTGAGATATAAATCTCTGGCTCAGAAGGGAAGTATAGTGCTTAAAATGTTGCCTTATTGTCTCAGATACTAGAGTGAGTTTTTCTAACAAGGAATTATGTTCAGCCAGATTCTCTTAGTTAAGTGAACTTCTGGAAGAGGGCACTTCAGGAAGCGATAGTCACACTCTATGACACTTTCTGAAGCAA
>NW_007753559.1:0-8464 GCF_000696425.1 Galeopterus variegatus
GCTTGGAGTGGTGAATGCTAGACTTCTTCATTATAAAGATACTCTTTTATTAAGTAACGAACGATCTATTAGGTAACATTTTCAGGTTGTATTCATAACCTACTCCCCAACTTTTCACCCAGCGTTGTGTGTATGAGTGTCTGTTAATTTGAATACATGCATTCTTCTTTTTTTAATTTAAGAGTAAGTTTTATCATTTTTTTTTTTTTTACTCAAATACATTCCATATCTGGCCATGGAATTCGCTTCAGACAGGCCCCCATGTTGTTTTGAAGTGACTTCATTAATTTTGGGGCAATGTCTTTTCCTTTCTGACGTAACAATATGTCCTAGGCTCATCTTGTACTTTCCCTGACCCAGATCAGTCATTTTTCCAAGAGACCTTGATATCTTTAAGTAGGAAATGATATACAGAAACTAAGACCTGGGTTCTGGGTATGCTATGCTTATTGTTACTGAGTTATCATGACTTCTAGGCATTTCAGTGAACAGATCTAGAAAATGCATATTTTTTTTTAAATCATGGATTTATTGTGGTTAATAGGAGTTGAAGATAGGGAAGGAATTGACTAAAAAAGGGAAGCACAAAGAATTTTTGGGGGTGAAAAAATTGTTCAGTATTTTGATTTTGGTGGTGGTTACATAACTATGAATTTTTCAAAACTCATAGATCTGCACACCAAAGAGAGTGTATTTTAATGTACAAAATCTTTAAAAGAAACAACTTATGCATTTATAACTTATACATCAAATTCAAATCCAATCACAGATTCATCCTCACTTTCCTTCATACTATAGTTGTCTCTCCCTTCTACAGTGAAAATCCTAGTTCTCAGCCATACCAATATATTCACTCATGTACTCTGTCTTACATGAAATATATAATAGGTGCAAATAGTTTCCAGTTTCCACATCAACATCACTGTCAGCAATGAAAAATCTAGTAAGTAAAGTTCAAGACTTTTTTGCATTAATTTCATAATCCAATTAAGGGGTAAAGTTTGTGTAACATATTCAAAATTTGCATTTTTTCTATATGAATAACCAAACTCTATGTTAACAAACATACAGTGAGGTTCACATGTGTTTAATTTGGGGGTTTTCTTCTCTCACGATTTTTTAAAACATTTTCCTCATTTAACGTCAAAACTAAATAAAAGAGAAATCTTACTCCCATTCCAATCTTTTACATTATTTTTATTTTATTTGCAAAAACAAGCATATATTTTTTATTTCTCCTTTCTTACACAAACATTAACATACCATACAAACTTTTTTGAACCATGCTTTATTCATTAACAATATGCCTTTAAAATCACTCCGTAATTCATAGAAATCTTTATTACCACAGAGCATCCTACTGTGTGACTGTGTCACAAATATATTTAACCAGTGTCCTGTTAATGGACTTTTGTTTATTTCTCATATTTTAATATGATGTATAATGTCACAATGAGTAATCTTGTGACATCTCTCCTATATGTAGAGGTTTTACCTTTAGGGTAAATTCCTAGATGTGAGAATGCTAAGTTAAATGTTAAATGCATATATAGTTTTGTTACATATCGCCAAATTCCTCTCCAAGCAGATGTCTCATTTTATCCTCCTACCACCAATGGGGATGCTGAGAGTGATGTTTTCTCACAGTCCCACAACCTCACCCACAGACTATATTGTCAATTTTAGCCAATTGATAATACATACAATTATCTCTCATATATAATTTCTCACATATAATTTATGATATGTGAGAAATTATATCTCAGTGCAGTTCTAATTTCTATTTCTCTTATGAGTGAAGTTGAATATATTTCTATATGTCTAATGTCTATTTTAGTATATTTTTCTAGTCATATCTTTTGCCTATTTTTTAATGGAGATTGCAGTCTTTTTACCCTTTATTTTAGGATCTTTAAGAATTAAAGAGAAATTGGTAATAAAATTGCAAATAATATCTCATTTTTCATTATTTTTACTTCATTGTGTTTTACACAATAATGTTTTATTTCTATATGGTAAAGTGTATCAATATTTTCTTTTCTTTCTTTCTTTTTCTTTTTTTTTAGATTTTGAATTAAGTTAGAAAGGCTTTCTCTGCATCTAGACCTGGGTTGAAAGGAATTCTTATCTTTTAGTACTTATATGGTTTTATTTGCATTTAGATCTCTGATCTACTTGCAGTTTACTTCTTTGTATGATCTGAACTACAGAAATAGTTTTGTTATTTTTAAATGGCTACCCACTTGTTCTAACCTACTTATTGAAAAATGATTTGAGACATCACCTTCACAATACAGTAAATTTTCAAATATATGTGTGTCAATTTGAAGCACTTCTATTCTGATCCCACAATCTGTCTGCTCATGTACCAGTTCAACACTGTTTTACCAAAAGAGGCTTTACAGCATATTTTAATATCTGGTAGGGCTAGCCACTCGTAATTGGGGATTTTAAAAAATTTCATAGTGTTCCTTGCTATTCTAGCATATTTATTTTTATATATAAACTTTACAAGTAACTTGTAAAGCTCCAGAAAATAAAAACAAACGTTAATATTTTTTATAGGGACTGCATTCAATATTCATATCAACATGGGAACAATGGACATCTTTATGATGTCAATTAAGACGTTCTTCTAAGAACAAAGGAGAGTCTTTCATTTTGTTCAAGTCTCATTTTGTGTCTTTCAGGAGTGTTTTAAAGTTTTCCACATTTTTAAAAGTTTATTTCTTAGTATATTATCTTTTTTTTATTGCTATTTTACACAGGCATTCCCTCTTTCACTGGATTTTCTAGCTGGTTATTTGTATATATGAAGGCTATTGATTTTTGGAGTTCATTGTATATCCCACTTCCTTATTGAATTTGTTTTGTTAGTGTGATCATTGAATCTCTTGGATATTTTGAAGTATATTATTTTATCATCTGCAAATAGACACGGTTGTATTTTTTTCTTACCTCTTCTTATGTCTCTAATTGTTTCCCCTTGTCTTTTTTCACTGATTCCACCTCCAATGCATGTTTGAGCTTGAAGAGAGTCCTGATGGAGTGTTTATTTCAGTCTTTATCCTCTGACCATTATGAGAATGAGAATGCCTCCAGTGTTTCAATACGATAAAATACATGATAGATTCTGTTTTTCAGTCAAGCATAGGTGTTCAATTTTGTCAAAGCTTTTTAAGTATCCATTATATGATTTTTATCCTTAGATATATTAGGATGGTGAATTATACTTATTAATTTTTTAAAAAATTTAAATCATTCTAACATTTCTGAAGTAAATCCCCCTTGGTCATGGTGAATTATTCTTCATGTGGTACTGGATTATATTGTTAATTTTTTATTTTAAAATTTTTCATTGATATTCATAAGTAAAATACAAAGTGAAAATATAAAATAATATATAAAAATAAAGTGAAATATAAAGTGAGAACTTTATGGAAATTATCTTTTTTGTTGATCTTGAAAAATCTAATTTATTTTGGAATTAACTTTCCTTTGAAGGTTTGACAAAAATCCTCTACAAAATGTTTAGTCCTTATTTTTTTGTTTGTTTTGAGGTATTTTTAAGTAGCTTCTTCTATTTCTTATATGGAAATTATTTTGCTGCAAAATTTTATTCATTTAACTTGTTTTTTTATGATGAGCCTCAGCATTTTCTTTATTAATTCAATAAGGCATAGATATTAAAAGCACAGACTCTGGTATTAAACTTGGCTTAGGTTGAAATCCCTGACTCAACTGCATCGATATGGCCTTGAGAAATTTATTTGACTCCTTAAACCTCAGTTTCTTGATCTGTATATTACCTACCTCATAAAGACGTTTTGAGGAACAAATTAGTCAATACAGAAACACCTAGCACATAAGTGCTCAATAAGTATTAGCTACTGTTAGTCTTAAGCATTCATTTATTCATACATCCATCAAATATATCAAAACAACATTGAGAAACTTAAAATGCTAGACATTGTTTTTAGTGCTTAGTCTACAAATTTGAATGACATAGATTTTATTCTAAAGATAAGATCACATCCTAAGAAGGAAGCCATAGAAATATAGTAGTCAGGAAAGGTAAAAAGAGAGATCTGAAAGAAAAATAAACTTTTATGGGCATTTCAAGTGGGGCAAATAATATATACAAAGGCACAAAAGTACAAAACAACATTTCAGGAAATCACACAATATGAGCATGACTGTTTACAGAGTATGCAAGTGCTAGATGTTGAAGGGTCTCTTATGTCACGTTATAGAGTTTAAACTTTATCTCCTTAGTGATGGACAATAGTTAGGAATTTTAAATCGTGTAGGATTATGATCTGGTTTGTGTTCATGAGAGATCATCTGGCAGCAATACAGAGAATGGGTAGGAAGAAGAAAGACTGGCAACATAACCAGTAGAAATAGTTGTCAAACTTTACAGTCCATGAAACTTATCTGGGGAACTTGCATAAAAATATAAATTGTCAAGTCCTGTCTTCAAAAATGTCTAATTAACAGGACTGGAGTAGGACCTTGAATAAGCATTTTTAAGGAATTGTGGTGCTAATGGTTGCTGATGGTTGTCATACACTAAAATAAAGCACCATCATAATTGTCCAGGTAAAAGGTGTTGAAGCTGTTGAATGACAGAGATGGTGGGGATGGAGAGCAGAAAGAATTACGTGTACATGTTGAGGGGTGTGTGTGTGCGTGTTTGTGTGCATGCTACAGGCTGCACGTTCCTCCCCTCTCCCCAAAATTTATATGTTGAAATTCCAGCTCCCAATGGGATGGTATTCAGATGCTGGGCCTCTAGGAGTTACTTAGATTATAAGTGTGGAGCTCCTATGTTGGGATTGGTGTTTTTATAAGAAGATGAATGCTAGCTAGGACACAAGGAGAAGATGGCCATCTTGTCAACCAGGAAAAGGGCCCTTTCCAGAATTCAAGCATGCTCGTGCCTTGATCTTGGACTTCACAGCCTCCAGAACTATGAGAAATAAAGGTTGGTTAAGCCACCCAATCTATGGTATTATATTATAGCAGCACAAACTAAGACCACACAAACTCCAAAATTCTTAGGGTAGTTTATGGTTTAATAAATTCTACAAACTTACAATGTCCTTTGACATTTTAATAATTTACATTTTTTCTATACTTTGTTAGTGAAAGAAAGTGAGCTGAGATGCCGGGTACAGTTCAAGTTTTATTAAAGAAATAAATCTGCTGGGCTGCACTCAGAGTGGCAGGCAGCCCAGGGTTGCCCTGAAAAGGGGACAGCACCAGGTGTGGGGGTGGTAGAGCTTATATAGGTATGTTGGCACCAAGAGCTGGGTGATGTAATTCCAGGGTGGGGATTGAGTTAGGTCATGAGGATGGAGAGTTCTACACATGTGGAAATGCCAGTAGTTTAATTTTCTCTGAAACCATGAGGCTTTTTGTAAAAGAGAATGGGGTAAGGGAGGGGTAGAGGTGGATGGTGCCATTTTGTACTTGGGCTTGTCTAAAGAGGCACTAGTTATGTTCTAGATCTTTTTGTCAGTTTGGAGAATTTTTAATAATACTCATTTATCCTTAATTTTAATTCTTGTTTCAGTCCCAGGACAGAATGTCAATAGCACAGATTAGCTACAAGGAGACTGTTGAAGAAGAAAGATAAAATCAAATACAAGGAGGAAAAAAATGCTATTGTTACCAGGAAAAGGACATATATATGAGAGAGAAGATTTGCGGAAGAGTCATCTTCCAGTTACAATGAGTTTAAAGTTTAAAGTTCTTTTGAGCCATTCAGGAAGCTTTCAGCAGGCATCAGGGATCAAGGTCTGGAACTCAGAGAATAGATTCATGCTGGGGATAAAATTCAGGAACTATTGTTACAGGACAGACTGCCAAGAAACCAAGCGTTACTTGGGGGGTTGGAGAACTCAAAGATTTATTACACCGGTGGAACCAGAGGAGTTCACACTCCAAAGTCTGAGCCCCAACTCCAGGCTTGCAAAGGGTTATATAGGTTACATTTTTCTGGGGTTGTAGGTTTTGTTTTCTAGGAATCCACACCGTGGGGGCTAAGCTGATACAAAAGGCAGTCAGTGTTACAAAAGCAAAGCAAAAATCAACAATACCGGCGCAAAACAAAAAGTGGAAGTACAGGTTCAGGTTTAAATTTTTCTGGGCTTGTCCATATCACTATCAGCATATTATTGGTCATAGCTGAAACCAGGAGGGTGGACAACACTGCCCAGGGAAAGTGATAGAGTGAGAGGGTGAGAAGACCAGGGAAAGAATTTGGGGAAGTGTCAGAGGCAGGAAGGGGAAAGGATTTTGTAAAGAGGAGAAGTAAAGCTACGTAAGAGAGAGAGAGAGAGAGAGAGAGAGAGAGAGAGAGAGAGAGAGAGAGAGAGAGTTATTCTGAAAACAAGGGAGCAATGGAATGAGGACATAAAGCTATGATGGAGGGCATCAGACACCTTAGAAAGATCAGTAAGGGAGAGAGAGCCTAAGCAGCTCCAGGGATGTGGGCCAGGTGGCTGCTGCTGACTTTCCAAAAGAGGAGTTTCAATGGAATGCTGAGAGCAACAGCCAGGTTCTCAGTTGATGAGCAAAGGAAGGTGAAAAAGAGAAGGCAGCACTTATGAATAAACAATTGTTTCAAATTGTTTCCAAGTAGAGGAAGGACACAGGGTGAAACCTCAGGAGAGTGTGGCATGTTTTCAAAGATACCTGGAAATGAGAAGGGTCATAGAGGGGGCATCACATAAAACCCAGGGAAGGGCAGGACCTCTTAGATTTGGAAACTAACATAAAGGAAGCAGGTGTGTGAGCACAGATTTGTCTGGAGATTAGGGTTTTGAGAAGAGAGTGAGTTTGTGCCTGACATTCTCCACTTTTCCTTTGCAAAAAATGGATGAAATCATCTGCTGAAAGTGGAAGGATTAAAGCGTTTAAAGGCACTAAGCGCTGAAAAATGATGGTGCACCTCTCTCATCCCACCTTATTTAATTGTGGGAAATAAAACCCAATTTTGTAAAATATCATTTATCTTGAGATGTTTCAAACTTTATAATATGTGATGAAATTAAAGTAGAGCTTTCCACAGATTTTCTCATTTTTCCCTCTTTCTTCTTTTTATACTGGTGCTGCTGCTGTGCTGGTGTGTTTGTTGTGTGTGCTTAGCTTGTCTTCGAGTCATGCAGCAATAAAGGGTTTAAGAAAAGCCATGAAGGTCTGGAACAGCTGCGTTCAGGAATGGAGATGGAGAGGAAAGAACATGTAAAGTCAGTGCAGAAGGTCTTGATAAGTTTGCAACCTAAATCTTCTTGTGATTCCAGTCCTCATGGTTCTGTGATTTGCCTCCAATTGCTTTGGAGGCCTTTACGTGGACATAAGCATGGGAAAGGGTGGGGTGGGGGCAGTAGAAACACTGGCTCAGGCCTCACGTTGTGGGATCTCTTATTGTGGTACAATTTGAGTTCCTGCAAGTCACCAGAGCCTTAGCTAGACAATCAGGGAATCAAAATATGCTTATACTAAATAATAGATTTAATTAAGTTTTTGTGCTTATTATGAACCCTGTTTCAAAGACTTTACATGTATTGACTCATTTGATATTCATAACAACCCTATGAGGCAGCACCATTATTAGTCTAATTTTAATAAAAGCAACAGAGAAATGAAAATCTTAAGTAATTTGCCCAAGGCCAAGCCTATTAAATGGCAGAGCTAGGGCTTAAATCCACCAATTCTTCCTTTCCTTGTTAAAGCAAGAAATAAATGAGAAAATGTGAACTAATGTGAAATGGTTAAAGATAAAACCCATTTTCATTAGAGAAACATGTGTGGGACAAAGGGTGAGGGGGGAATGAGGGGACCTTCTATAGTAGCAAGAATCTCAGCTTTGACATTGTCTTTAAAATGAACAAAACAGGCAGAAGTGAGATTCAGAGGTCCAGTTATGTTAATTTCCCCCTGGAAAAAAGTCAATGAAACTATTGAATGTTTAATAACTTTGAATTGATGCCCTGTGACAACTTTGTGGTGTTCAATAGTCCTGAATGATTTTGGTTGCTTTCTGTGAGCAGTGATTGCATGTTTGGGTTAGGTGCCTGCCTCACACATAGGGAGAGAGTACAACTCTCCTAAAGGCCGTCCCATATAACTCCTGCAGGAAATTCCATTGGTTTGCCCACTCAGTATTCATTGTTCTTTTGCTTATGTTTAGCAGGTTGGAAAGAGGAGAGGACAGCTTGGGAGAAAATAAAATAAAAACTAGAAAGCTACATAGATTTCTTATTATAAAAAATGAAGGAAAACCCAAGGAGAGCAGCAGTGAACATGGTTCTCCACTCTTTCCTTTTTGCCTCTCCAGGAATGGCCAGCTCCATTTCGATTACTCCAGATGTCCTGACTATTATGTACCATGCCCTGTCCTTTCATGCACCCTGTGAAATACCTTTTTAAAAGCAAGACTTTCCTTACTCTTCTG
>NW_007753560.1:0-8463 GCF_000696425.1 Galeopterus variegatus
ATATATATATATATATATACCACAATTTATTTAGTTATTTATTTTCAATAGCCATTTGAATTGTTCCCTACTTTTTGGTTACTACAAATAAAACTATAATGAACATTCACATATGGAAAAAGTTTTCATTTTTTTAAAATAAATACCTGGGAGTGAGATGAGTGGTAAAATAATAGATAGGTAAGTATTTAAGAAACTGACAAACTGTTTTTCAAAGGGCTTATGACATTTTACAATACCATCAGCAGAATACGAGAGATCTAACTGCTTCACCTCCTTGCCAGAACTTGGTATGATTGGTTTTCTAATTTTAGGATTTCTAACAGTTGTGTAGAAGTGTCAATCACATTGTAGCTTTATCTGCATTCTACAAATGTCTAATGATATCTATCTTCTTTCCACATTCTTATTTGACATCACTATATCATCTCTAGTGAATTGTCTGTTCAAATCTTCCATCAACTTTTTGTTGATATGTTTGTTTTCTTATTATTATGTTTGAGAGACTTAATATATTCTGGATACAAGCCCTTTAACATGTATTATTTATAAGACAAGTTATTCTTAATTTTGTTGAAATCTAATTTATCATTTTTTCTTATGTACATATGGTTTTGCAGTTTTGTATAAGAAATTTTGGTCTAAACCAAAGCCACACAAATTTTTTTCTATTTTTTTCTCAAGAATGTTTATAAATTCAGGTTTTTACATTTAGGTCTATCATCCATTTTGAGTTGATTTTGGTATATGTTACAATGTATAGATCAAAGTTTCATTTTGCTTATAATATTTGATTGATGTCATATCTTTGTGGAAATGTTTTCAACTAAATTCAATTATAATATTAATGTATTTATATTTATGAAAATATATTCATACTTTATTAAGATTATGTTGAGCAGACCAGAACAAGCCCACCACCATCACCACACCACAGTAGCTGGTGACACTATCAGGTCTCAGAACCATTGCTCGTCTTCCCACAGGTAGTTCATTCAGCTTCCTATTAAAGCTGCCAACAGCTGCCTATGCCATGTGGGCCCCAACTCTGCCACAGCAACGACCACATGTGGATGGCTTGCCACAGCAAATGCTATCATGTGGGCAGCCCATGGCAGCTACCACCACTGCAAGGGTGGGCTGCCAACCATTCAACTGTATTGACACAAGGAGAGTCACCAGTGGAGCCCCTAGAAAGAGGTTAGTGNACTCCATAATAATAGAAGCAACTGCTCCACCAAAAACTAGATAATAACATAGGGATACTAGTAATACAATACAAACATGCAAACACACAAAAAAACCAAGAAAAGATGACACAACCAAGGGAATACAATAATTCTCAAGCACTAGACCCCACACAACAGGAAACTCTTGATATGACTAAAAAAGAACTCTGAGCAAGAATCGTAAGAAAACTCAGTGAGACACAAGAGGACTCAATTAGATGACACAAGAAAATGAGAACAAGTAAACAGGACATGAAGGAGGAAATTTTCAAAGAGATAGATACCATAAAAAAGTATGCAACAGAACTTCTGGAACCAAAGGATTCATTCCATTAAATCAAAAACACAACTGAGAACCTAAGCAGAAAACTACAGCAAGCAGAAGAAAACATTTCAGATCTCCGGGAAACGTGTTTGAAATAAGTCAGGTGGACAAAACAAACAAACAAACAAACAAACAAATAAATAAATAACAAAATGAAGAAAATCTACAAGAGCTATTAGACAACCTTACACTCAAACACATCTGAATCATGGGCATTTCAGAAGGAGAAGAGGAAAGAAAATACAATACAAACAAGCAAACACAAAAAAAAAAACCAAGAAAAGATGACACAACCAAGGGAATACAATAATTCTCAAGCACTAGACCCCATACAACAGGAAACTCTTGATATGACTAAAAAAGAACTCTGAGCAAGAATCGTAAGAAAACTCAGTGAGACACAAGAGGACTCAATTAGATGACACAAGAAAATGAGAACAAGTAAACAGGACATGAAGGAGGAAATTTTCAAAGAGATAGATACCATAAAAAAGTATGCAACAGAACTTCTGGAACCAAAGGATTCATTCCATTAAATCAAAAACACAACTGAGAACCTAAGCAGAAAACTACAGCAAGCAGAAGAAAACATTTCAGATCTCCGGGAAACGTGTTTGAAATAAGTCAGGTGGACAAAACAAACAAACAAACAAACAAACAAATAAATAAATAACAAAATGAAGAAAATCTACAAGAGCTATTAGACAACCTTACACTCAAACACATCTGAATCATGGGCATTTCAGAAGGAGAAGAGGAAAGAAAAGACATTGAAAACCTAGTCAATGAAATAATACTGGAAAATTTCCAAGGTATTGGGAAAGTCAGGGACTTTAAGATCCAAGAAGCTCAAACACCTCCAAACAGATTCAACCCCAAAACGGTCCTCTCCAAGACACATTACATTCAAAATGGCAAAAGTCAAAGACAAAGAGAGAATCCTGAAAACAATAAGAAAAAAAGTATCTAGTCACATTTAATAAGGTCTCCAGCAGAATAACAGCTGATCTCCCAGAAGAAACCCTGCAGGACAAAAGAGAAAGGAATCATATATTCCAAGTACTTGAATGAAAGCATCTGCCAGCCAAGAATGCTAAACTCATCAAGACTATCCTTAAGAAATGAAGGAGAGCTAGTGTATTTCCTAGACAAACAAATGCTGTAGGAGTTCACCAATACACAAAGAGCGCTACAATAAATCCTCAAGGAGGTCCTACATCTAAACCCCCAAACTAATAACTACCCCTACAAATACATGAGAAAGAACAAAATCCACTGCTAGAGCAGATATGTAAAGGAGAAAGAGAAGTAAACTTTATCTTACTAACTCAAAAATCTAGTGAACACCAAAGACAAACAATAAATGAGGAAGACAGGAACAAAAGGTATTTAAAACAACCAAGCAAAAATCAATAAAATACCAGGAGTAAGATAATACCTTTCAATAACAACCTTAAAGGTAAATGGATTGAATTCCCCATTCAAAAGATATTGACTGGCTGATTGGATTAAACAGCTAGACCAAACTACATGCTGCCTAGAAAAAACTCACCTCAACTTTAAAGACTCCCACAGACCAATAGTGAAAGGATAGAAAAAGATATACTGTGCAAATGGAAACCATAAACAAGTAAGAGTAGCTATTCTTATATCAGATAAAATAGACTTTAAACTAAAAACCATAAAAAGAGAAAGAAGGACACTATATAATGATAAAGGAATCTATCCAGGAAGAAGATGTAACAGTCATAAATGCATGTGCACCCAACACCAGGGCAACCAGACAAGTAAGAGTAGCTATTCTTATATCAGATAAAATAGACTTTAAACTAAAAACCGTAAAAAGAGAAAGAAGGACACTATATAATGATAAAGGACTCTATCCAGGAAGAAGATGTAACAGTCATAAATGCATGTGCACCCAACACCAGGGCAACCAGATATATAAAGTAAACACTACCAGACCTAAAGAGAGAGAAAAACTCCAGTACAATAATAGTGGGAGATCTCAACAATCCTCTTTCAACATTGGACAGATTATCTAGGCAAAAAATCAACACAGAAATACAGGATTTAAACTACAGTTTAGACGAACTGTATTTGTCAGACATCTTACAGAACATTTCATCCAACAACTACAGTGATAGGGATTGAATTGTGTCCCCCAAGTTTTATTTATCAGAAGCTTGATCTCCTTTGTAACGGCTGAAGGTGAGAAGTCCTATTATGGTAATTGAAAGATGGGGCCTTGAAGAGGTAACTAGATTCTGAGGACCAGGTCCTAATAAACAGATAAAAAATGGTGGTCATAGGTGTGTTTTTTAGTGCTTTAAAAGAACATGTGAGAGTCTCTCCCTGTTTCCACCATTTTACAATGTGATACCCTGTGTCACTGAAGCCACCAGCAAGGAAGATTCTCATCAGATGTGTTCCTGAGACTTTGGACTTCCCAGCCTCTGAAACTTTATGCAATAGATTTAACTGTCTTACATATTACCAGTTCCAGGTATTTGTTATAAGCAACAGAAACAAACTACTACATACATATATACTTTCATGTCTTCAGCACATGAAACATTCCCCAGAGTAGACCACTCCTTAGATAATAAATCAAGTTTCAACAAATTTAGGAAAAGTGAAATCATTGCAAGTGTCTTCTCAGACCACAAAGCATTAAAACTAGAAATCAATTACAAGTGAAACTCTGGAAATTATAAAAATACATGAAAATTTAAAAATATGGTCCTGAATGACCTATGAGTCCAAGAAGAAATTAAACACGGAATCAAAAAAGTTCTCAAAACTAATGAAAATAGACACATTATACAAAAAGCTCTGAGATACTGCAAAACCAGTATACTAAGAGGGAAGTTTATTGCAATAAATGCTTACTTCAAAATAAAAGAAAGACTTCAAATTATCAACCTAATGTTATAGTTCAAAGGGTTAGAAAAAGAACAATCCAATTCCAAAATTAGAAGATGGAAAAAAATAATTAGGATCAGAGTAGAACTGAATGAAGTAGAGACCAAAAATTTCTACCAAACCTATAAGAAGAATTAATACCTATTCACTTCAAACTATTCCAAAAAAAATTGAAACAGGGGCCATTCTCCCAATTCCTTCTATGAAGCCAGTGTAGGACTGATTCCAAAACTGAAAAAAGAAAACTACAGGCCAATATCTTTGATGAACATAGATGCAAAAGTATTCAATAAAGTATTAGTGAATAGAATACAGCAATACATCAAAAAAAATTTTACAACATAATCAAGTGAGATTGATCCCAGAGATGCAAGGATGGTTCAACACATATAAGTCAGTAAATATGATACACTAAAGCCACAAAATCAAGGATAAAAACATATGATTATCTCAATAGATGCAGAAAAAGCATTTGACAAAATTCAGCATCCTGGGCTGGCTGGTTTTCTCAGTTGGTTAGAGTGTGGTCTTATAATACCAACACCACAGGTTCATATCCTCAGATGGCCAGCCATCAAAAAAATTTTTTTTTAGATAACAACAACCCAAAATTCAACATCCCAAAATTTAACATTCCTTCATGATAAAGACTACCAGATAATTAGTTATAGAAGAAAAGTATGTCAACACAATAAAAGCCATATATGACAAACCCACCACCAATATCATCCTGAATGGAGAAAAGTTGAATGCTTTTCCCATAAGCTCAGGAAGAAGGCAAGGATTCCCATTCTCACCAGTCCTATTTAACAGAGTATTGGAAGTACTAGCCAAAGTAATTAGGCAAAAGAAAGAAATAAAGGGCATCCAGATTGGAAAAGACAAAGTCAAATTGTCCCTTATTTGAAGATGACATGATCCTATATATAGAAAAACCTAAAGGCTCTACAGAAAACTCTGACAGTTGATAAATGAATTCAGTGAAGTTGCAGGATACAAAATCAACACACAAAAATCAGTAGTGTTTTTAAATTCCAACAACAAACTAGCAGAAAATGAAAGCAAAGCTGGCCCATTTACAATAGTCACCAACAAAATAAAACACCTAGTAATCAGTTTAACTAAGGATGTGAAAGATCCCTGCAATGAGAACTACAAAATACTGCTGAAAAAAATTAAAGAGGTCACCAAAAGATGGAAAGATATTCCATGCTCTTGAATTGGAAAAATTAATATTGTGAAAATGTCTATACTACCCAAAGTGATCTACAGATTCTATGCAATCCCTATCAAAATACCCATGACATTTTTCACAGAAGTAGGAAAAACAATCTTAACATTCATACTGAAGAACAAAAGACCCTGAATAGCCAAAACAATTCTAAGAAAAACAACAACAACAACAACAACAACAACAACAATAATAATAAAGCTGGAGGCATAACACTACCTGACATCAAACTATACAACAAAGCTGTAATAGCCAAAACTGCACTGTATTGAAATTAAAACTGACACTCAGACCAATGGAACAGAATAGAGAACCCATAAACCAACCCAGAAACCTATAGCCAAATGGTCTTCAGCAAAAGCACCAAGAACATACATTGGGGAAAAGGCTGCCTCTTCAATAGATGGTGCTGGGAAAAGTAGATCTCCATTTGTAGAAGAATGAAACTAGACTCTTACCTCTTGCCATATAACAAAATCGTCTCAAAAGGGATTCAATACTTAAATATAAGACCTGAAACTATAAAGCTCCTAATGGAAAACATATAGGAAATATTTCCGGATGTAGGACTGAGCAAAGACTTTATGAATATGATGCGAAAAGTACAGGCAACAAAAGGAAACATAAACAAATGGGATTACATCAAACTGAAAAGCTTCTGAACAGCAAAAGAAACAATTAACAGAGTGAAAACACAGCCCACAACATGGGAAAAAATATTTGCAAACTATGTATCTGACAAAGGATTAATATTCAGAATGTACAAGGGTCTCAAACAACAGGACAAAAGAAATAAGCCAATTTAAAAATGGGCAAGGAGCTGAAAAGGCATTTCTTAAAGGAAGATATACAAATACATGTAACAGATACATGGAAAACTGCTCAACACCATTCAAAGTCAAGTTAATGCAAATAAAAATCACATTGAGATATCATCTCACCTCAGTTAGACTATTGTCAAAAAGAGAATAACAATTGCTGGTAAGGATGCATAGCAAGGGCAATCTTCCTACACTGTCGGTGGGACTGAAAATTGGTGCAGTCATTATGGAAAACAGTATGGAGTTTCCTTAAACAACTACAAATACAACTGTCATATGATCCAGCAATTCCACTGCTGTGTATGTACCCAAAGGAATGGAAATCATTATGTCAAAGGTATATCTGGACTCCTGTGTTTTTCACAGTTCTATTTGTAATAGGAAAGAGTTGGAACCAACCTAAATGTTCATTGTCAGATGACTGAATAAGGAAAATGTGATATATATATACATACATATATACGCACACACACAATGGAATACTACTCTGCTATTAAAAAGAAAAAAAAAATGAAATACTGCCATTTGCAGCAACATGAATGAACTTAGAGAAAACTATGTTAAGTAAAATAAGCCAGTCACACAAAGAGAAACACCATGTGTCCTCACTCATAAGCAGGAGCAAAGAAAGAAAGAAACAAACAAACAACCACAATAACATGTTGAACTTTCAGAAGGAGAGAAAAGATCTATGGTCACTAGAGTTGGGAAAGGTGGAAGGAGAGGAGTGTAAGGGAATAATTTGTAAAGGGCAATGAAAAATGATTACATTTTATAATGATGAATACATTGATTATCCTGATCTGAGCATCACATATTGCACAAAGGTGTTGATATTCAACCCTATACCCAACAGATATGTACAATCAACTGTGTGTCAATAAAAAATACAGTAAAATAAAAACATCTTATGTTTACCTATGTAGTTACTGATTATAATCCTCTTTATGATTTTGCATAGATCTAGTTTGACCGGATGCCATTTCCTTTTCATTGAAGTCTTTCAGGTAGAATTTCTCATAGTGTGGGTCTTCTGGTCACAAATTCTTTCAGCCTGTGTGTCTGAAATTTTTTTTTTTTGTCCCCAGAGTACTTTAAAGATGTTGATCTGCTTTCTATTAACTTGCATTGTTTTCTATGAGAAATATGCTGTTATTCTTATATGTATTCCTGTGTAATTAATATGCTTCTTCTCTGTTTAAAGATTTTCTTTTTGAGCTATTGGTTTTGTACAGTTTGATTGGAATGTGCTTTATGGTAGTTTTCTTATGTTTCTTATACTTCAGGGTTTTTTTTTTTTTTTGACCTTCTTAGATCTATGGATTTATAGTTTTTATCATATTGGAACAACTACAGCCATATTTAAAACAAATAGTTTTGGAATTCCTCCTCCTTTTGGGGACTACATTTATATATTATATTTATATATTATTAATATTTTATACCCTTTTTTCTTTCTCTGTTTAATTTCAGGGAGTTTTTATTTTGATGTTTTCAAGTTGCTAAATTTTTCTTCTGCAACCCAATCTGATATCAATCCTGTTGAGTACATTTATCTCAATCATTATTTTTTATCTCTAGAAGTTTAATTTGGGTCTTCTATATCTTTCATGTTTTAATATAAAGGTTAAGTCTTTCCCATAGCTCCTTAGACATATAAAAGACACTCTGCTACGGACTGAAATGTATCCTTCCAAAATTCATATGTTAAAGTCCTTACCCTTAGTGTGACTGTATTTAGAGTTACAACCTTTATGGAAGTAATTAAGGTTAAATGAGATGCTCAAGGTAGGGTCCTGATGCCATAGGATTAATGCCCTTATAAGAAAGGAAGAGAGACCAGAGCTCTTTCTCACTTTATGCACATAATAAAAGGCCATATGAAGAAACAGAAAATAAGCAGCCATCTGCAAACCAGGAAGAGAGCCCTCC
>NW_007753561.1:0-705 GCF_000696425.1 Galeopterus variegatus
AAGTAATATTATAAGCTTTCTGCAAATAAACACAAAAACTTAAATAAAATGGACAAATTCCTTCAAAGACAGAAATTATTAAAGCACAATCAGGAGGGAACAGATAACCTGAATAGCCCTATACTTACACAAGAAAACACAGTTAAAGTTAAAAACATTCCCTCAAAGAAAGCTCCAGGCTGAGATAGCTGCAGTGCTGAGTTCTATCAAACATTTTAGGAAATAATAATACATTTCTACACAAGCTCTTCCAAAATAATAAAGAGAAGGAATACACCCCANGCTTGGGACTGGACCCCCCTCCCACAACCAGGCACACCACACCAGTGCCTTGGGGCCCAGCAGGGGACCCAAGGCATGGAGAAGGGGACCAGACTGTCCTCCCTCAACCAGACGCACTGCCAGCACAAAGGAGCATGCCAAAAACATCACCTCCATGTGGGTGGCCCACCATAGCCACCACAATAACCAAGCCTGCAGCAAAAGCGGCTAGACACCACAACCACCACACAGATGGTCCTCCAGCCACTGGAGTGCACTGACACAAGGAGAGTCACCAGCAGAGATAAAGAAAAGAAGAGGAAGTCTCTCTCCACAAAGTCTATTTCAGAGTGACAGAAGAAGCATCTGCTCTATGATAATACTGGGGGATCTGATCACACCTCTCAGCATTGGACATATCATCTAGGCAACAAATCAAAAGGG
>NW_007753561.1:1256-1631 GCF_000696425.1 Galeopterus variegatus
CATTACAATAAAGAAAACTCTCTAATGAGCATGGAGAACAACCAATTTTTGAAGCAACCAAAATATCCTCCAATAAATGAATGAATAAATAAACTGTGGCACATCCATACAATGAAACATTATTCAACACTAAAAAGAAATGAGTTATCAAACCATGAAAAGACATGAAGGAACCTTAAATGCAGCGTATTACCAAGTGAAAGAAGCCAATCTGAAAAGGCTGCATACTGTATGATTCCAACTCATGATATCCTGGAAGAGGCAAAACTGTGGAAATGGTAAAAAGATCAGTGGTTGCCAGTAGTTGGGGAGAGAAGAGAGGGGTGAATACATAGAGCAACAGAGGACTTTTAGGGCATACCACATGTGACACTA
>NW_007753561.1:3613-4021 GCF_000696425.1 Galeopterus variegatus
AAACCCATAATGATAGGCACAATACACACCCATTAGCCTAAAATTAAAACAAAAACCAAAAAATAAACAAAAAAACTAACAATACTAAGTGTTTGCGAAGATAGAAGAATTGGAGCTCTCATACACTGCTGATGGGAATGGAAAATGGAACAAATACTCTGGAAAACAAGGTGGCAGTTTCTTAATAAGGGACATGAGGAGACTTCTGTGGGTGATAGAATGTTAACTATCTTAATAATGTTGATGATTTTTCATGTGTATACTTATGTCAAAAATTACCAAATTGTACACTACATATATGTGCACTTAATCTTATATCTACCTCTCCAAAGATACTGAAAACAAAAAGCTCTCCTGCAGGAACAAATATCTAAGACAGTGGCAGGGACACAGAGAAAAAGGTTATAA
>NW_007753561.1:6163-6443 GCF_000696425.1 Galeopterus variegatus
AAGCTTTCTGATACTTAGAAATGCAAACAAAATTAAATTTAATAAACATGTCTTTCTGTACTAGATCATTTCTAATGACATACAAACATACTCTAAAACTTCCCTTTTAAAATTAGAAGAAGAAAGAAAACTCCCTTGATCCCCACATTATTCTTCAGTTATCACCTCTTTCTCTATTGCTTTTAACAGTAAACATTCTCTAATGAGCTGTCTACACTTATCCAATAAAGTCAGGTACCCATGGTGACCATTTATTGGAAATGCTCCTTCTTAAAGTCAC